>NW_009696128.1:109262-150080 GCF_000703405.1 Apaloderma vittatum
GAATAGAATAGAATAGAATAGAATAGAATAGAATAGAATAGAATAGAATAGAATAGAATAGAATAGAATAGAATAGAATAGAATAGAATAGAATAGAATAGAATAGAATAGAATAGAATAGAATAGAATAGAATAGAATAGAATAGAATAGAATAGAATAGAATAGAATAGAATAGAATAGAATAGAATAGAATAGAATAGAATAGAATAGAATAGAATATTTCTTTAGTTTGTTCATGGTTTACCTGAACAACAGTGGTCATGGCGAAGGTATGGCGTGGTTTAATACACAGTCTGCAGCTGGGCAACAGGAAGAAAAGCATTCGACATGCAAGAACATAGTAAGAAGGGAAAAAGGTTTGCTCCTGAAGTGTTTTTTTTATCTTTGTTACGCAGGAAAGCTGGATTTTCTCACTCAGTTCTACTTCATAGTGGAAAGTTTAGAAGTTGAAAGTCTCATGGAGTATTCATTTAAAGATGTAGAGCAGGGCCACTGTGGCACGTGTGGGATGCCTCCCCTCACAGTGGTTACCAGGTAGGTTTCAGAGAAACTGCTGGAAGTTTCTGGCTAGTTTGGGTCTAGCCCACCAGCCTAGGTGTACACCCAAGAAGCTGGCTGGTAGCCAACGGGAGGCCGAGATGGCTTTGACCACAGTTCAGATTCGACTGAGCTTTAAAACGGGGTCCTGCCAGGGGCCTGCTGGAGCAAGTCCCTTTGGAGCAGCAGGTCCTGCAGTCGGGGCAGAACCTCTCCCTTGGTTTGGGACACCAGCCAAGGTGACTCCTTGAGGCTGAGAGTCCTCATCTTTGTATGAGTAAGTGTGAAATAACAATCTGGATGGTTATTCTTAGTTAAAGGGTTGGGTATAGTGTAGTAACTGCTCTTCTCAACCGATTCCAGAACTTGTGAATTTGACGGAACTTATCATTTCTTAATAAATCCAGTTTAACTACGCTTTTGGATTGACTGAGAATGGGAGCACTCCTCACAGCCATCTCTGGTCAAATGGGAGTGTTCTCCAGGATTGGTTTCTGCCTGCAGGGACAGAACAGTGACATGACAATATCTCACCTCAGATGAGATCACAGCTCATCTAGGCAAATAAATCTGATGAGAAATATTTTACCTCTAAGATAAGTTTCTATGTTTTTTCCTGATCTTTTCATTCATCCTGAGCCTTAAGCCTCAAATGTGAGTTTTATGACACTCTTGTTAATCAGTAGTTACTGAACTTCATATATAACTTAGGATGGCCTCTCTGGAGTTAGATCTGTTCTTCAGCGGATCTTAACCATAGCTAAAATTTTAGGAGAAAAAAAAAAAAGAATGATATTATATCATAGGATAGAGGGCAATAGCTGTGCAAACCCATCAGGGATCTGAGAAAACATTTGTTGCTGTTATTGCTTTGTAAGAAAACTTCCTTCCATTAGCCTAAATCAGATCCACTCCCTTTCAGAACTGCAAAATGGGCATCTGCAACTTATTGACAACTGCTGATGTTGCTGGGTTGCCGTTTTCCTTTTTATTTTTATAAGAAGTGGAATGTTTAGATCATAACCTGTTGCTTTTAGCAATCATTTCAAAAAGTTTTATATTTGAATGCATAGGTAGGTCTGGACTGAATTTTAAATTTGGAAGAAAACCTGTTTCTGCTGTTATTGTGTGTAGCTCCTTGGGAGTGATGCCTGATCCTACAGCGTCATAAGGACCCATGTTTTTGCAGAGAGCTGAGGACTCACGCTGGGCTTGACTGCAGAAACCTATCTTCAATGCCAGCACTACTTGTCTCCAAAAATTAAACTCAAATGACTCATCAGACATACTAGATGAAGTAAGGGACGTTTTGACTCTGTATTGCACTTGCAGAAATTATTAAATGTATATCCTATTCACTCACAATCGTAGCTTGTGTGTGTGCACACATATTTTTGTAGGATACTACTATAAGAATTCAGAAGTAATCATAAGGATCCAAAGCTTTATTCAATTTTTATGTGAGAATTAATTAGCCCCAAGGGAAGGGATTTTGTTTCCCTTTCTGACATAGCAGCTCTATCTCCAAAGTGAACTTAAATGGCCCTCAGACCTGAGCCAGTCTTGCAAAATTATGTACTTCTCAAGTTCATGTTTCCATCCTCTCTAGGATACTGTGAATTCTGCATTTCTATGGATTTCAGTGATCACCTACAATTTACATGAGTCGTCCAAGAGACAAAGCACTAAATGTTTTTTTCTCCTACCCTGTCAAGAGGAAACATATTGCAATTGTTTCTTTGTGTAAAATGAAATAAAATTGGTTGGATGCAGTCTAAAAACGGACCAGGAACCAAGTACAGGAATTCCCAAGCTAGAGACAATCCAAACTGTTAAATCCAGTATGGGAGCTTCGGGGTCCAGAATCGGTATAGTTGGCTAATAAGGTGCATTTTAAAGAAAAACAAGCTTTAACTCTCTGTGAGACTGTCTCAGGCACAAGGGTAGATGTGGAAGAAATGTGCAGAGACTCGACCAGGCTCAGTACCGCTTTCTACACTCCAGTTTTGAGACAAGCTTGGGAAAAAAAGTAGTCATCTTTGCAATACATTCTCTGTGGAGGAGAGGCTAATTTTACAGAGTCAAAGATATGTTCCACTTCTGTCTTTTTTTTTTTCAGAATTCTAATTTTTATTAGAATTAACAAGGCCAAACCAAACTCTTTATTTAAATACCAGCTCCATGAGATCCTGCTGTGTTTTCTGGTTGTGAAGAGTTTTCCACCTTGAGCCCTATTTCAAAGCATCCCAGTAACTTCCTTCTGATTCTCTACTGGAACTTAATAAGGCAAAATGACTTTGAAACAAACAGACAAAAACCTTTCCAGTCACCTTTCAGATTAAACTATTTTTCAAATCAGAAGCCAGAAGTTGATGAAGTCTATTTTTCATTTATTGGCATTTTCACAGAAGTATGTTACTCACCAAATTTTACTCCCTATATATTTTCTCCTTAATTTTCCCAAGAGGTTTCAGAGGTCTCAGGGAAGATAAGAGTCACTTCTTCCATAAGTGTTTTGAAGAAGAGGCTAATCTCATGGAACAGTCTTAAAATAGCTGAAGTATGAAATTCTGCCTTAATAAGTTATTACCACAGTGCCTGACAATGTGAATAGGTAATCAAGGTACAAAACTATGTGGTTTTCGGACCAGTATTTGATAGCACAGAGGAATAGAATCATAGAATCATTTAGGTTGGAAAAGACATTTACGATCATTGAATCTAACTTGACCTAGCAATGCCAGGTCCACCACCAAATCGTGTCCCTAAGCACCACATCTACATGTCTTCTAAATACCTGCGGGGATGATGACTCCAACACTTCTCTGAGCAGCTGTTCAAATGCTTGAAGAAATTTTTCCTAATATCCAATCAAATCTGCCCCTGCTGCAACTTGAGGCCATTTCCTCTTGTCCTATCACTTGTTACATGGGAGAAGAGACTGACTGCTACTGCTCTACAACCTGTTTTCAGTTAGCTGTAGAGAGAGTTCTCCACTGAGCCTCCTTTTGTCCAGGCTAAACAACCCCAATTCCCTCAGTCACTTCTCATAAGACTCGTTGCTGAGTCCCTTCACCAGCTTTTTTCCCCTTCTCTGGACATGCTCCATCACCTCAATGTCCTTGTCATGAGGGGCCCAAAACTGAACACAGTGCTTGGGATGCAGCCTCACCAGAATGGATTGAACCTTGAGGTTTATTTCTTCTGGAGGAAAACAAAGTAAAAAAATTCTCTACTCACTGACACAACTTTAAAAGCTCCTAGATGTCATTCAAATACAACACGATATTGTCATCTCACACGTGGTGTAAGACCCTCTCACCTCTGCAACAGCCCCAAGTGCAAGAACAGATTAACCACAAGGTTTAATCTTTATATGTGCACATTGGCATTTCCTTCTTTTATAACTCTATGAAAAATTTTAATCAGATTTAACTTAAAATTATCACAGAATCACAGAATGTTAGGGGGTGGAAGAGACCTCAAAAGATCATCTAGTTCAACCCCACTGCCAGAGCAGGATCACCTACAGTAGGTCACAGAGGAACACATCCAGATGGGGTTTGAATATCTCTGGAAAAGGAGACTCCACTTACTTATTTTCAAATTGTGATTCAGCTTTTCAGCTCGTGATATGTTAAACATAAAATACAGGTTTGGTAATAAGAAAAGCATTCAAAAAGATTTGGCTGAAGATTTTCATTAAATAATTCGAAATGTTGAAAAAAATATGAAAATATTACTAGCTATGAAAAACAAGAAGAAAGTGGAAAATTAATCTTTCCAAATTTTTGTAGATTTAGGAACACATAACAAGGAAATATTTCTATACTCAAAACCATCTCTTTATTTTCCAGTAATTTCCCATAAATTGATATTAGGTCATGGAAAGAGCCGCAACAGTGTACCATGCTTTTGTCTCATTGAGACTTTGGACAGACCTGCAGTTTCCCTATGTAGCAGCTGCAGAAATGAGATTTCACTGTTACATAAATGCTTCTGCTGTTTCTTTACAATCCTGAAGTAAAATAGTCCCTCTCTTACTGTTTCCTCCATCCTATCAAGTCATGCCTTCAGGACCTTCTGCATGAATCTAGTATGCTCCGTTCTGTTGGATTTAGAACCTGAGGCATGTAACGGCAAGGGAGAAAGTTCTAACTTCTTCTTCAGATGAAACTGAAGGTTTGGAAGGTGCTGACCAATCTGGCAATAATCCAGCAAAGTACTTACATGTGTGTTTTAACTCAATATATTATCAAAACTATACTGCTGAATATCTTGTGGGATAAAATCCTAAGTCTTGGGACTAGAAGCCATGAAACACTTAGATTGCCCATTCACAAGACAAAACCAAGCCACATACTCTCCAAGGAACTATTTCATTGTCCAGTTAACTCAAATGATTGACATCAGGGATTGAGCAGCAGAACTACCTCCTGCAGTGAATTATATGGTTTTGTGATTTCTGTACTCATGTTAATACATTTCAGGCACATCATGGAAGTCCCTGAGCTGAGACATTTTCATCTTCTGGATCCCAAAAGGGTTTTTTGTTCTTTTCAAGGAACTGCAGAAAGAGCATTGGAGAATTACCTTTACTCATTAGCTAGCATACCTTTTGACTGCTCAGAAAACGTGCTTGTCTTACCAAGAAAATAACACTAGCAACTCCAAAATTATATTAGCTTTGGTTGCTTTTTTTGATTTGTTTGCTTTATTCTTTATTTATGTGGAGTTGCCTAGGGAACAAGACAAACTGACTACAGTGGAGATGGTAGACAGGAGCACTACAGTGAAGTCCATTTATTTGAGGTTGCCCACATTTCATGTCAAAACTCTGCTGACTTCATTACGGAAGGAAGTTTTCAGGTTCAGGTATGTTCCAGCTAGTTGTTGGACAGTGATACCACCACTTCAGAGGTCTTTGCATGGCGTCTAAACAAATTGCACATACAGTTGTATCAACATTTTACACTATTGTGAGTCAAATCACTTTAATGTAAGATTAGCTCCTGATTCTTAGTATACTAAACCTTTAATAGACTTACAATTTTGAAATTGAAAAGATCAAAGCAATCATAAGCAGTGTGCATAATACATAGTTTGGAAAGACTGGAATCTTTCTAGTATATATATTTTTTTTTTATTTGTTAATCTGTATGGAAGGAGCAACATTCTGTAATAACAGAGGGAAACAGGATTTAGCTACACAATATGGCATTTATAAGTCAGTTCCAGCCTATTCCCTCCCCTTTCTTTTCAGATGCTCATAACTTTCTCAAAATAAATTTTAGGGGCTGGAACTATCCGTGCTTGGATTCAACTGAAAGGTAGATGTTTGGGTTATTATTTTTTTTAAAGCTAAAATGATTGAGTGTGAATTATTCAAGAGTGAACCTAACATATTGTATCTTGTATGTTTCAATTAAAAATGTAATTAGGACAAATAAAAAAATGATTAACAATTGAAACTTGAAACACAGACCTGTGAACTTGCCTAAGTGCATTTATATTAGGGAGTAGTCCTATTTCTTTTGAAGGCTTCAAATGGCTGCAGTTATATGCAGAAAGTCGAGTATGTGCTCAGCTGTTTTAAAATTAGGGACCATTCTTTGTTTTACACATAGTAATCTAATTATCAAGCAGAGTGTGTAGGAAAATGCTTAAGGAATATGAAAAGCATAAATATTTTTCCTAGGGAGTTTTATTAAAATAGGGTTAAATAATTTTTTTTTGTTTACAGTTGTTCTTTTATTAACTTAATCTCATTTTAATCTATTACTTTCCAAATTTAAACAGCTGGAAGACTGGAACTGCTGAAATAGTTTATCTCGAATCTCAACAAGATCTCTAACAGTGATCAAGTTTGAAGGAAACCAGACAAGTACATCTAAAGTTATGTATGCCTGAATCACTGTTTGCATCCAATTTAGGAGAAACTTCACAACTGCATCCCAAACATTTCAATATTTCTCTGAGTCTGAGATAGCTTAAGATGACCACAGTTTGAACAGGAAGCATGACAGAAATTTGTAAAAGGTGTTACTATTCATATTATTTTTATTGTTGTATGAACCAACAAACAATAACAAGTGGTAAAAAGAGAAACTGAATTTTAAGGGGCAGTTACTTCTGAAAGTTCAACCCGAAATGCTAGAATTTCTAGCTCCTCAGTGCTTGATATTTTAACTTTTTTTTCCTTTTTTTTTTTTAGGACAGATACAGAACTACAAAGGAGATTTTTTTTTATGTCTAGTAAATCGGTATGAAACTACTGCCTCCTATGATTTTGTGCAAAACCAGAAGGAAAGGAATATATCTATTTTGCACTGGAAGCAGATATTCTGATCAAAATTCTTCACATCAGCAATCTTAAGAATCATAGGTCAGCAGCTTATTACAATGCATTCTTTGTCTGTTTGATAAATATAAAAGGAATCCTTGTGTACCTTAAAGCATGTCAATGTTTATAACTTACAACGTATCAGATTTCAATCTTTAGTCCTCTATCCAAATCTATAACTTATATTCGTACGATTTATCCATTTTTATTTTTTGATCAGTAAATTAGCATACTGGCGGAGTCCAAATTTTTATTGGTGTTTTGGTTTTTTTTTAATTATAACCTATAGCCAAGTGAGTTTCAGGATCCAGCCTACAAATTCTGATTGATTTGGCACAACGACAGATTCTGATTATTTTATTTTAATTTTTTTCCCTGCATGTCAGAGAACCTGTTTTTCATGACTTGTCAAGCAGTCCCTGATTAATTGGCCTGGTGGTACATGGGGCAGAATCCAGTTTCTTTCTTTTACATTTACCAGACTGTCTTTGACAATTCACTGTGCACACTCCAGTACCCTGGCACTGCTCACTGGCAGAGCCCAGTGTGTTGCTCCTCAATCATGGCTGGTGACTTGTGCTCAGCTCCATTCTGCCATGACCATTTCTAACCAATATGTAACCCCCTCCCTGCTTATTAAGGTTTCTGCAAAACTTTTTCCTGTTAACCATTTTGATGCTGCCTTGTTTGCATAACAGAGGATGCACCCTCTGAAATGAAATGAAAAGGTAACCCAGTAGATTATCAGTATTTAACACATGGCTACCATACACTGCTGCATTGTGGCCAACAATGATGAAGGTAGTGATTCCGACAGAAAAAACCCAATGTTATTGAAATGGCATTACCACGTCACTTCAAATAAAGGAGAATTTAGAGAGATGGAAAAGACCTTTTTTATCTCTTTATCTCTTCCTCTCCCCCTTGCCCTGAATGCGTTACTGTCATTAGACAGGAAAAATAGAGGACGACAAACCTGAAGGTACCCTGGATTTCAGCCAACCGTATAAAAATACAGTTTACAAAGTCTTATCTATTTGTTAGCATTTGTACATGAAATGAAAACAAACTTGTCTTTTTCTTATTCTCCTCTGACTCTTTGGGGTTCTTCTGAGCTCTTTAAATTAATCAGTGAAGCTGACACGTCTAGTAAGGATCAAAATAATCTAGCAGACTCTTTACTTACGCAGTAAGCAAAGATATCTTAGAGTCTTTCAAAATGGAAGAACTTTTAAAATTGGGTCTTTTATCTATGCTGTTAACCCATCATAGGTACGTGTCCCAATCCCAACAGAATCCAGAAATATCTCCCTGAATTTTCCATAGTTTATTGTTAATTATGTTCTGCTTATGGCCCAGATAACAAAACCTTTAAGGCTGAGGACTTCCGCTCAACAATATTGCTATTTCCCATTATTTATCTCTTCAGCTGAAAAGTGCCATCCACATACAGTGCCATCTAGAATTTGGTCCATGTTTGTTGAAAAAAACCCACCAAAATATCACAAGATCTTTCTCTTATGTCAATTTTGCTAAAATTAACCCAAAGATATATGGAGTGTCTTAATCCTGAGGGCACAAAAGCACGGAAGTTTACAGTGATGCTTCCACCCAAACTTTTGGTTTTCATGAGCTTTTCGCAGTACTAGGCTGCAGTCTCACAGAGACACTCAGGACAGACCCATTTTGCAGATGATAGTGGGTTCACTGGAGGACGTCACCAGCTAATGATCCATTGCTGGGGTCACCCACCACTGCATGGCATTTACTATTTCACCTCAGACTCATAAACAGGAGTGGTCAGTCTTGCTGAATTTCTCAGTTTTTCAGGCAGATTTCAGCTACTGTTGAACAACACTGGCATGTCTGAGAGATACGAAGACATAAATTCACGGTTAGTTGACCTCAATAATATGATACTGCTTCTTCCTACTTTTCTTGATATTTTCTCACTGAGGCTTAAAACAGTTCAGAAATCAATATTCTCAGATTGCTCAAATAGTCATATAATCGTTTAGGTTGGAAAAGACCTTTAGGATCGTCAAGTCCAACTCACAGTACCAAGTCCACCAGTAAAATATATCCCTAAGTGCCATATTTGCACATTTTTAAAATATCTCTAAGGATATCAAATCTAATTCTAACTTGCACCAGAATACAGCAATTCAAATATTTTTTGAGTCAGTATACATCAATAAAGGACTAGGAAAAAAAAAAAAAAATGGTCCTCAGGAGTTGACTCATGGTCTCCTGCCCAGGATCACTAAACCCTCAGAGTTTTCTGTAAAATACAGAATCACCGTATTAATATACAGAATCACTGTACTAATATACAGGAGGTGGTGTTTCAAGACTACATTCAGATCTTCATTGACCTAGATCACTCCTGCAATGGCATTTTCCAGTGAAAGTAAAAAGTTTATTATTAATATATCTGTGATATATTTTTTGTTTGGTTTTAGTTCAGACTGTCTTAGAAGTGTCCTGTCAGTTATGTTCATGCTAACTCAAGAAAATTTGGCACAGAGCCTACAGAAAGTGGGTTGCAGACCATGGCTGCTGTTGGCCAGCATAGTCTGGTGTAAGAAAGGTTATTTTAAACACAGTCAAGCAAATGGCACAACCTATAAATCCATCCTATTACCCACAAGGGAACAGAAGATTAGATGAGTGAAGCTTTGAAGTGAGAGGTGAGCAAACCTACTGCACTGCTCTATGATCTTAAACACATTTCCCTTTCCTGCCATGAAAGAGCTCCCTGAAGTGCATCCGCCTCATTTCCCCACTCTTCGCTCACCGCACGACAACTGTTTCTCTGGTCTGCCCATTGAAAACAAACACATTTCCTCATTAAAAAAAGCAGGGAGAAGGAAGGACTTCTCTACCAAAATTCATTTTGCTGCCTGAGTCTTACAAACAAGTAGTGGTTCATGGTGGCATGCCTCCTGGGTACAGGTTCTTCCATCACCCCTCAGGGTGATTCAGACCTCCTACCATGTGAGTCAGTCTCCCTGAGACCTTATCTTTCCCCATTGACTACAGGGGAAGCCATGAGCAACCAAGATCTTGATCAAGGTGACTCAGTGACTGCTGAAACCCAGGTGAGCTGAATCGCAGCCTGAGGGTTACTAAGAAGATTATGAACGTGATGCTGCTTTTTAGGATTCAGCGTCGCATTTTCTCCCTCTACCAGGTTGAACCAGGGCTGAATGCTGTGTTCATTTTTCTGATATCCAGCGACATTACTCATGTCCCTAGACATGAAATATGAAAAAAGAAGAAGGAAAAGATTTCCAACCCCCCTTTCCCAAATAAGCTAAAGCCTCAATCCTGCACTGTGCAGGAACTCTTTTAAAATGCAATTTGCAGAATGAGATTTTGATAAATGATGATTCTACCGTGCAAGGCAATAATAGTCTACATCATTGTTTTTAAATTCTTTACCAGTCTCCTGTGCTGGTGCTGCAGTATATGACATTTCAAGGAAATATACTGTGTCGTGTTTAAAGAAGGAAAGCTTGACAGTTATTTTGAGAACGGATATCATAGTATGAATTGTATAAGCCTGTACAGAAGCATTTAAAACTAGTAGGATCTGAGAATAACTTTGCAAAGTTAAATTACTATAATGTCAAAAGGATAAGAAATGTGTTCACTGTTATTATGAACAGATATCCTTGTGCCGTACTCAGTCCTTATCATTTAATGGCATGTAACAGTGTTTTCCTGTTAGACAAGCAATCAAATTTTTTTTTTAATGTAAATAACCTTGTCTTAAATCTATCCCACTCTGATCACTGTGTGACTGCAAAAAAAAAACCCCACACAGTACAGCATCATTTTCAAATGGTTTTCAGTCTAGTGGATAGATGTCAGTTGTGGGTGTCTTTCAGACGCTGGAGGTTTTAATCTAGGCAAAGGAGATCAATGCACAGCACAGGAAGGAAAAGACATTGCAAGACTCTGAAGTTTTAGGCTTCTCATCACCGCCCAGCCCTTTTACCCCCCTGTGACATTAAACACAAACTGTTGCCCTTGGCAATGCTGTTTGTGAGTTACAGAGGAATTCTCCACGTTGAGGCAAGAATTAAAGGAGAACTAAGCAGCAGAGCTGTTTGAGGGCTTCCTCCAAAGCTCCCTGAAACCCACGTAAAGGCTGCTGTGTTGTTTTTCTTTTTCAGCAAGTCCTCGATCTGTCTTCCACAACCCCACTTGAGTAAGCTTCAGTTTCCTTCTGCTGTTTGCTTTAAGCTTTTGCTTATGCCCATTCTAGCCATTCCTCTTCACCTCTGTGGTCAAGACAGTTGGGTTATAGAGCTATAGAAATCACGTGGCCTGAGACTGCATCTGCACCACAGAGACTGGAGGTTTTACCTATCCCAAAACAGGATGGTTCTTTGACCGAGAAAAGTATCACCCTGCTACAGTGCTTTGTAAAAGAAGCTCAAGTCTAGTTTGGTACACTACTGCAGTACAGATGACTCTGCTGGCATTTGTCAGTGAATGTGAAGCCAGATTCCAGTCTTTGGTGTCTCATGCACAGGGTGATTTGGTTTGATATTGAAAAGTTCTCTAGAAGTACCTCTCCATGAATGCATGCAGCGTGGGCAACAAACAGAAGCGGTTGGAAGATACCGTCCTGCTGGAAAGCTAAGACTTTGTGGCCATCACTGAAACTTGGTGTGACAAATACTGTGACTGGCGTGTGGCTATTGATGGCTACAAGTTGTTCAGAAGGGACAGGTAAGGAAGGAGAGGTGGAGGTGTTGCACTTTATATTAAGAAATAGAGAGAGTGTGAAGACATGTCCCAAAAGAAGAGACAGGAGCAAGTCGAAAGCTTATGGATAGGAATTAAAGACTGAAGCAATAAGGGGAACCATACTGCTGGTGTCTATTACAGACCACCCAATAAAGGGGAGACTACAGATGAAGCATTCTTACTCCAGCTACAGGAGGCATCAAGCTCACAGGCTCTCATCCTGCTGGGGGATTTCAACCACCCCAACATCTTAGGAAAGTTCTTTACAATGAGGGTGGTAAAACCCTGAAACAGGTTGCCCCGAGAGGTGGTAGAGGCCCCATCGCTGGAGGCAATCAAGGTCAGGCTTAATGGGACTGAGTAACCTGATCTAAAGATATCCCTGTTTACTGCAGGGGTGTTGAACTAGATGACCTGTAAAGTTCCCTTCCAATATGAGGCATTCTATGATTCTAGAAAATCAGCACCTCACACTGAAAAATCAAGAACTTCAGAGGTATTGCAGTCTAAATGGACAAAGCAGATGAAGAAGAGGAGGGAAAATACAGACAGAAAGAGATGAAATAGCCACTCTGCAAGATAGGTCTATAGAAGATGTGGAGCTGGAATTCAGATCTCTTAGCTGCTGCCATGTTGATGCCACACTGCCCAGATGCAAGCTGAGGTCTCCACTGCTAAATGCAAGGCTGAGATAGAAAGAAAAAGTTTGAAATTATGTTGTGTATGTTGCCTGAAATGTAAGGTTGACCACAGACCATGACAACTAGGTATGAACTGCTGATCTTGATTCCACCGCTCTGCCTGGCAATGGTGAAATCTACTGGTGTGTTACAACAGTAACTTAGGACCATCCTTTGTGTCAGGTCCATATGAGCACCCATACTCCCCAAAACCAGCAGCCACAGCAAGTCATTGAGACAAACCCCAAGATCCCATAAGGTATCAATTTTGCTGATAAATAATCATCTTTCATTTTCTTACAAGAAACTGTCGAAGATAAGGTGTTTTCTGTGGAAAGCTTTCATGGCCGTCCCCAAAGGAGATTGACTGAATGGATTAATTTTCTTTAAAAAGAAAACAACCCCTTTCTAAATGTTAGTGATCGTTCACTTGACTTTATGTTTCTTAATTATAATCTTACACTTTCAAATCATCTGAAGCTCAATTTTTTCCCCCTTTTTGGTGCTAAGGTGGGAAAAATTTTGACCGACTGTTAGTTTTCTAAGAATAAGTGTCCTTTCTGGGTGGTTTTTTTTTGTTGTTTTGATTTGTTTTGTTTTCTTTCAGGTTTGGTTATAAAATGATTCATAACTGTACTAACACCCACAGACAGTATCTCTAAAAATGATTTCAACAAAATGTATTGCATTTTACACCTTTTTTCCATTGTTCTTAAGAACTGTGTTTGTTCTCATTAAGTCTTAACAGAGATCAGATTGAGCTGGAACTTGGGTACGAGAGGTGATAAGTTTTCAGATAATAATGCATCTCATCAGTCATGAATTGCACAAATTAATCTTCAGATAGGGGCATGTCATGCAAGAATTTACATGCTAGCACTTTAATTGTCAGAAGCTAGTTTCTATTAGGCAGATGGACTGTGAATGAGTAACAGCATTTCCCATTAGTGGAGGGAAAAAAGAAAAATTAAGGTAAGTTCAAAAACATTAAGAAAATGCTTTAATAATATTGTTTAACTTAGCTTATAATGAGAAAGAGCAAGACCTTAAACGAATTAAGACCAAATCTGCTTTGTTTAATAAATGCTTTCTCTCTGCTTAGAACAAAAGATGTGTGTGAAAAACAATAGTGAATAAAAGAAGTACTATACAGGAAAAAGTGTGCAGAAAAGGGAAGAACTAGTTAAAGGAATACTTTGAAAAGGGCAAAAAAATTCTGTGAAAAACAGTGCCAATAATTTTTTGGATGAAATTTGAATATTTCATTTTTTTCCGACCAGTGCCGGTAAAAAGTGGGTTTTTCCTTTCTGTAACAAAGTGGACCAGGAAGGCCACTGTGCGTGGTTTGATTTGCATAGAAACGTGGTTGCCAGACGCAGACCACAAATTGCTCATTGTTTTTATGCTGTCCTGAGTTATTATAACATTTCAGAACATGAATCAGTGTGGGGCGTTCAGAAAAGTCCATGTCCACAGCCTGGTGTGCCCTGGCAAAATGCAACGAAATATCGACCCTTTGCCTCAGCCCAGCGATGCTGAGTTCCAGGCTCTGGTCTCTGCAGCTGTTCAATAAACAGGACAGCCCCATTGGGACTATTAAAGTTTCACCACAGGCTTATATTTCTGGGAATAAAAATCTTTGGGCCACATCCTCACTTTGGATAAACTAGCTTCCAGGAGTAGGTATTAGTGAACAGCACCAGTTTACACCAAGTCAGAGATTATTTTATACCTGTGAGCTTTCTTTGTCATTAAGGTCTCGTTCAGTTACTTGACAGAGCTCTGCAGGTCATTATGATGATAGTGTTTTGTACTTTTGGGCTTTTCAGTTATCATCTGAAAGCATTTTTAAAGTATTTATTATGCTTTAAAAAAATAAAATAAAATAAAAATTGCTAGACAGCATCCTAGAGGCATCTCAGAATTATTACAACCTGTTGTTTTGCAGGTTAATAAAGGAAAAAGAATGTTTTGCCTAAGGTTACTCTGAATAAGAAAAAAAATGAGGATTAAAATCAAGGTGATATGATGGCTAATCTTTGGCTTTAATAACTAAACTGCAGCAGTTCCCACCTGTGCTCAGGGTTCTTGGTTATCTTTTAGAGAAGTAATTGAATAAAAGCTAAAGAAAAGAATCAATCCTCATTCTTGTTACATTTAGGGGGATTTCTTATCGTGGACCTAAATGCGACATAAAACCCTAATGAATCTCGTCAGCACAAGGATATTTCATAGATGCTGTCTTCTAACCAGGTCTGAAAACTCTGGCCTTGATCCATCAAAGGAACAGAAATGTATAAACATTCATTCTTGTTATTTAAAGATATGACAATTTGTTTATACACGTTTACTGTTGTATGTATTTGTGTTTCCAGCAACAGTTTAGGACTTTAGAAACAATTTGTCCCTCTCTTGCAACAGTATCCTCACACTGAGGGGTAGTGTTGTTGTCATGCTTTGTTTAAAATTCATTATACTTACAAGGACTATCACAACATTTTATCTTAACACCTGAAAACACTGGCTTTTGGGGTGATATCCTGTAGTTTTGTCCACGATTTCTCTGATCAGCTTCTCTTTCCTTACTATCTGTATAAATGTATAACAAACTTTCCATTTTTATTTTATTATTCTCTGAAAAGCTCCCATGGCTAAGCCATAATTTATTTGCTCGGTTTTGAAGTATTTTTTACTGGTTTTTTTTTTTCCTACAGTTGTTTTGTTTGATTTTGTTTTCTTTCCTTTCTTAATTTTCAATGTTTGGCATGTTTTTTTAAGTGTAACAGACTGATAATGCTCCCATTACTAATGCCTAATAATATTTAATGTGCTAATTACAAATGTCCTTGTATACTCCAGACTGATGAGATTTTTTTTTGCCTGAGAAATATTTCACATTATCCCACAGAACATATTTTCATACAAAATATACAAAAATATATACAAAACTTACCAAATATACTGAATAATAACTGGTAAGTGGTAAGTCGCTAGGAATTGTAGAGTGTTTTTTCTTAAATTCAGTAAAACTCTAAAGCTTTTTGTATGTTTTCCTCTTCCCATTGGAAATGCTAAGTTTGAATAATGTTTTGAATAATATTTGGTCTTGTTCTGAGGAAATAAAAAATTGCAAAATCGAATAAACTTTATATGTAGGGATTGGATAACATTTTCATTCACTATTTTAAAATATGTGATTTTAATAGAGACTTTAAGAATAAGTATATACATGAACTGTTACTTTCTCTTTTGGTTCATCTTCTTGTTATCTCATAAAACTTCACAGTCTTTAAGAATTGCATATGTATGTACGAAGAAAGGAAGAGGAAGAAAAAGTTCTGATCTTCCTGATTTATCACTACTTCTAAAGCATTGCTCTTCAACAAAAAAAAAAAAAAAAAAAAAAAGAGAAAAAAAAAAGAGCATACTCTCCATTTCTGTTATTTATGTTTTCCCCTATCTCCCTGTAATTCTTCTGAGGCCCCACTATGTAACAGTACGTTGGTTTAGGAAATATTAGAGAGCTCATGGGAGAGCAAGTCCTATGAGGACCGGCTGAGAGAACTGGAGTTTTTTAGCCTGGACAAAAGGAGACTGAGGGGAGACCTCTCTACAACTACTTGAAATGAGATTGTAGCAAGGTGGATGTCAGTCTCTTCTCCCGTGTAACAGGCAATAGAACAAGAAGAAATGACCTCAAGTTTCACCAGAAGAGGTTTAGGTTGGACATTAGGAAAAATTTCTTCCCTGAAAGGATTGTCAAGGATCGGAAAAGGCTGCCCAGGGAAGTGGTGGACTCCCCATCCCTGGAGGTGTTTAGAAGATGTTTAACTCTTGTGTTCAAGGACATGATTTAGTGCTGGATCTGGCATTGCTAGGTTAATGGTTGGACTTGATGATCTTAAAGGTCTTTTCCAGCTGAAATAGTGCTATGATTCTATGACTTTTTTCTTCTGGCCAACCCCTTTATGGCTACCTACATCTAGTTCATTCTTCCATTATGGACTATGCAGATAAATGAGCTCTTCTACAGCTGAGTTACTCCCGTTTTTTAATAGGTAAACTTTGAATTCAAGTCAGACGAATCAAGTCCTAAAAGCATCCATTTCCCATTGGTTGTAAACGTCATCCAGGGTGCCAAGCATAGTGTACATATGCACAGACAGTTGTGTCTGGCCACAATAACTTCTTCCCATCCAGGGTAGAAATAAATCTTGCCAAACAGAAAACCTCTTCCATGCACCATCACACTTGATGCCATTGGGAGTTTCTCATGTGTAAGAACATTTACAGGTTATGGCAAGATTCCTCTTACGTCATGGCAGGTTACTAGCGTGGTGGCTGATATCAACTCTTTTTTCCTGCGAGTTCAGTGAGATCAAATGCCAAACTCCTTGTTGTACAAGGTTTTTTGCTGAACATAGAAAAATCAATCCAAGAGGCCAAGTATGTACAGCTGGGAGAGAAACTGGGTGCTAACTAGTAGGATTAATTTGGCTCACGAAATAAGGTTATGAATCTGTGAGTAAAATTTCTCAATATCATCAAATAGAGAGTTAAACCACATTTCCTAACGTACATGTTTGAAGTCACTACAGTTAAGTCTTGCTTTGCATTTTTGGTGAAGGGAACAGCAGAAACAGGCATTGCTGAGCAGAAAGCATGATCCTCATTCAGTATTAAAGATACACTTTGAGCACTTGAGAACTTATAAGGAATGAAAAGGAGCTATTTCAGCATCAACTATGGTTTACGTCGGTAGATATTTGGTAACTAACCAGAAAAATTGTGTTAACAGTCATCCAAAAACCTGTTGTAGCCAACCTAGTAGTAGAATACATTCAGCAAAACAGAGCAGTTACAATCCCATCCTTTGTGTATTTGATTCAAACACACCAACGTTCTAAAGTGTAGCCTGATAAATGGAGTGAAAATATCGGTAAAAGAACAGAGTTTTTAACCATGCATAACACAGAAACAAATTGTTAAACTTACTCAATTCTAAAGGCCTTTTCCATAATTTCTGCTAATGCAAAAGACTCTTGAGGCAACAAGACAGCTTACCTGCCAGCTCTGACATTTCTATAACCAAAGCAATATTTCAGAAGCCTTGCACTATAAATCCGATGTTGATTTGAATTTTCTGAAAGTAACAAATGATCCAATTAGAAAAAAAACAAAAAGGTGAGAATAATTATGCTGTTTATTCTTCCACGATGATAAGGTGAGCTTGACAAGACAGAATGCTCTTCCTAAACCCAGAGTCTCTCTATGCTTGCAATTGATCTTAGGAGTTAAAGGTTTGGTTTGCATTTTTAACCAAGTTAAAATGTATTGCCTTGATAGAGATGTTAAGAAGCAGTTTGCTTACAGTATCTCATACCCTTCATTTTATATTCCTCTCACTTATTGCAGAATTTCAAAGGCACTTGGGGATATATTATCTATGCAGAAGTGAGTCTTACATTGCAATGATTTACAGTAACAGAGCTTTAAAAATCCTTTCTCAACAGCTCTTTTCTGTGTATTACCAATCACAAATTGGAATTCTTGCATTGTTAATTAATTATAGAGATTTTTTTTTTTATGAAAAGACACACCAAAAAGTAAGAAGACCAGTTTTCCATCTCCCTCTTTCCATTTGTAGGTGCAAGCAAAGTCAAAAGCTGTTTTGTTAAGCACCGCAGTTTGCAAACCTTTGAATTTTGGATTTTGTGAATCTTGATTGTGCAGTTTGCAGGAACCAGAATTTTGTGCAGCTTTTTCTGTGGACATTGATGACTCCAATCCAAAGCCAGCTGTGCTTCAGTAGCTGTGGGTAGACATTTTCTGCGGGAAAACTAGGACCCAGCAGTCAGAAAACACTTGGCATTGCAGAACACATCTTTCTCTCAGTAGTTTGTTACGAATATATTTGTTACGTAGCAGATCGGTTGGGTTGTTTCAGAAAGGAAAAAAAAATAAAACCAACCCAATCCAGAAGTAACCCTATCTTAGACCCACTAACTGTCCTACTCTATCTACAAGCTGCAGGTGAACAGCATTAATTTGAATCCCCTCTAAACCTAGGTCTAGGGAGCTCTATTGTCTTTTCTATTTTGTGAATTTCACCAGAATTTATAAACTCATCTTGACCTTTTCAATGTCAAAAGCAAGACCCTAGGGCAAGCAATAACTATTTCAGAGGTCTAGTGAAATACCTTGGGCCTATATAGAGCTGCAGGATGAATGAGCAAACCCAGCAGCTGGTGGTTGGTAAATTGATTGAGAGCATTCGGCTTTATCTTCTAACTGGGAGCTGCAAAGTGCCATTAGATTTTAAGCTGAAGTTGCATGGAATTTAGTTCTGTCCTCATTCAATTTAGTGAAGAGTTTGGCTTGAAGTAGGGGTCTCAAAGGTGTTTGTGGATTTGATTTTGGGGACACCAAGTCAGAAAATAGAAACCTGAACCCATAATCACAGAATCACAGTATTGCCTAGACTGGGAAAGACCTTTAAAATCACTGAGTCCAGTCATTAACATAACACTGACAAATGCTTGATTAAACCATATCCTTAAGTACTATGTCTTCCAGACTCTTAAATAGCTTCAGGGAAGGGGGCTCCACCAGTGCCCTGGGCAACCCATTCCAATGCCTGATAACCCTTTCAGTAAAGAAATTTTTCCTAATATCCAATCAAATCTGCCCCTGTTGCAACTTGAGGCCGTTTTCCTCTTGTCCTATCGCTTGCTACATGGGAGAACAGACCCATGCCCACCTCACTACAACCTGTTTTTCAGGTAGTTGTAAAGAGCAATAAGATCTCCCCTCAGCCTCCTTTTCTTCAGGCTGAACAACCCTAGTTCCCTCAGCTGTTCCACACAGGACTCGTTCTCCAGACCCTTCACCAGCTCTGTTGTCCTTCTCTGAACACATTCTAGTGCCTCAATATCCTTCTTGTAGTGAGGGGCCCAAAACTGGACACTGTAGTTGAGACATGGCCTGACCAGTGCCAAGCACAATAATACAAATGTCAGTTTTAATCTAATAATATTAAAAGCACTAGCACCAATTTAAAAGAAAATGAACAAAAAAGAATGGCATTTAAAAAAAGGAAAAAATTGATTGTTTTGCACAGAACCATGTCTAATGTATTTCCATTGCGTTGTCTTTGCACTCATTTGCACCATGGGAGGTGGGAGTAGAAAGAGCCTGTGCCAGGATGGAGGACGGTGATGATTTCCTCTCACTTTGCTCTCCGAGGGTGCAGAGCACAAGGCAGTGGTGAATCAACTCCAGTAACTCCGCTCCTGAGCGCTGAGGTTGCTCTAAATGTTTTCAACACCAGGTTTTGTTTTGCTGCATCTCGTAAAAATGGTCCTGTGTTTATTGTTCTTGGAGTTTTACTGTTTCTTCCCCACTGCATTGCTAGGAAAATTGTTTCATTCTTATTCTAATATTGTGGGCTTCAAGAATAGATCTCCTTGCCGAGCATTCCTCTGAAATATGAAAGAGATGCCATCTGCAGCAAGCTTAACGGTGGTATCATCTGCATAATAAAGATAGGCTGTATGTATAGAATATGCATACACACGTAAAGTTTATACTGATACACTAGGCACAAAGATAAACAGAATAAGAATCACATTAGCAGAATAGAGGAAGAGACCTGTAACTCGACGACTGACATCAAGAACAGATCTCATCTGCCAAATGACTGAATTGAGAGGCTTTCATGAACATCTCTTCCAGGACAAAGAAATCTATATGTGGAAAATAAATGTATGCAGCCTGATAGTGTGTGATTTCCCTGACAATTCCATAGAAAAAGTTGTTTCTCATTCTTTCTCTTTTTTTTTTTCTTTCTCCCTTCACACTTTTCTCTCACCTCCTCTCTCAGACTAATATGGAATAATTGGATTCCTAAAAATACATGTGCTAAATTTTGGATCTTGATATGGGTAAAATTATCAACTTAGTCACAAGTTCCGATGCTTTCAGAACCACTCTAAACAGCTCACAAATAATTAAAGATTATACGGTCATATCAGAGACATTTTTTTTTCCCAAATCTGCAGGGAATTTGTTTATGTAACTCAATTATTTTTTCTTGAGAGATCCAAAATAAGGCAAAGAAGTGTACAAAGTTTAAAATTTATCAGGATTATATCATCAGTGTTTTTTCCACAAATGCTGGTTGTCAAGAATCTGCAAAAAATAATGTCTGCTTACATTCAACTGTAGAACCAAATAACAACTTAGCAAAACAAAGCAAAAACTAAGCTCCTAGTGAAAATCTTGCTATAAGAAGTTTTGTTATTGGCTTAGGGCCCTGATTCACAAACGCACTCACATATCTCACTTTATTAATGTGATTTTGTCCCAGTTGAACTCAGTGGAACCACAAACATGCTCAGGTTTCAAATGAGCTTAAGAAGTTTGCTGAATCAGCACCTGAGGAGCAAGAAGAAAATGCCCTTAACTGTGGAATCACACTAGTGACTCACTAAAAACTCAAATATTTTCAGCTAAAGACTTTCATCTAGGATGGGATATAATATTCTGCACTTTGCAATGCATCTCTTTTCCTCTTCCTTTGACAACTTTTTCCCCACTTAGGAAGAACATGTGAATTTTGAGCTCATTTTTATGTACCTTTTCTCAAACCCACTGTGGGTTTCTGATCTACCCTTTAACCAGATTAGGCTCCAGTAACCAGTGGCATGTAGATTCTTGCTTGAAAACAAGTCTTTCTGAAAGGACGTGACTTAGTACAAGCCTCATTTGACTGGAATGGACACTGGTGTTTTTCCAAAGCTGAGGTTCAGATGTTACCTTGTCCGCATTAAGGCATTTCTAAGTCCCTAGCACCACAAAGACACTGCCGAAAGAACCAAAAAGCAGGGTTTCTTTGCAACAGAGTCAAGTAGAAGAAACTTCTTTTTTTTTCTTTTTAGACAGAAAAAAGGAGAGTAAAAAAGCAAAACTTAAATAAAAGGGTTGGATTTGCTTATGTTCTTTGAAGCTTTTCTTTGTAGGCAAGGAATCAGTGTGTAGAGAGGAGAGAGGGGAAAAGGAACCAAAAATAATTTAAGAAAACACTGAGTCCTGTCTTTGAATTATATAAAAGCAGCTGCATTTGATTTAATTTTCCTTTAGCATAATGTGCTGTATAATCACTGGCTTCGTCATCCCTTGGGCCCAAGCTTCCTCTTAGCACAAGCTTTGGGAGCTGTGCCACAGAGTTCAGTGGAAGCAGAATCTGACCCATGCTTTGCTTTAAAAATAGACTGTTACCTCTGTCAAAGCTCTCCCCTCTTAGAAACTCTTTCTTCTGAGATGCTTAATGCTCCTAAAAATCACTGCTTGTGATGCCATCAGCCTTCTCCTCCATCAGCTATAAAAAGGGAATCAATAATTTACCAAAAGGGTAGAAGTCAACACTCCTTAGGCTTGTCAGCTGTAAGCATAAATAAACAGAGGCAAGACAAATACGTGGAGGAAGGAGAAATACTGCAGTGTGCCAAGGGGACTGACTACAAGACCTATTTCAACCCCGTGTCTTAACACAGAACATGATTAGGGGAGGGAAGAGAGAGGGAGAAAGAGGGTGAAAGAGGGTGATGGACTCCATGGAGGAAGATGAACCTGTCTCTCAGTACGTTTAAAGGCTGGCTCTCTTCTAAGATAAAGTGATTTACTTTCAAGAGGGTGAAAAATGTTTTACTGGGGGAAGATTTGTCTCTAAAAAAGCATTACTGAGAATTCAAAATTAAACTGGAGTGTTGAAAAATATCCACATTTATTTGGTTATCAAACAAGGCTAAACGATACCTTAGGATTTTTTTTTTGCCTCTCCCAATACACAACTAGAGAGGATTGTGGCATTTCAGAGTTTTTTGGTTCCTAACTGTGGACAAATAATTTTTAATTGAGTATGCTTTCATATAAAGCAATGGAAAAAAAAACAAATAACATTACTGAAAGCAAAATCAGAAGAAAAAAATAGTCATTTTAGCCTTTAAGCCTGAAAATGCCAGTAAAACCAAATAAATAATAATTTGTCTCTCCTGCCATCTGAAGAACTAAAATGTACTCTAAACATTGCTTAATTAAACCTCACTGGACTCTGGTTCAGTAAAAGGAGAATTATTTCTTAACTGTTTGTTTCAGAAGAGAGAGCCTTTGGCCTTCAATTACTATAAATTACATAGAGGGCAAGTGTGGGCAAGCAGGATTCAATAGCCTTTAGTCAGCCTCAGCTTCACAACTCTGGAAAGCAAGGTTCTTTTTACAGTAGGACTTAACTCTGCAAGCCCTGAAGCCATGGTTAAAGATCCCATCGACTTCCCAGACACAGATCTCCGTGCCCATGGGGTTAGCACTTAATTTTGCCTTAGAGTTATTTTGCTGTACTAATACTTTTTCTCTCTTTTTTATTTTTTTTTCCCCTCCAAAATGTGGATTTCCCCCCACGCCCCACAACCCCACATCGTTCTCAACGCGGTTTCAATGTACTCATCTTCCTGAGATCAGTTTTACCTGATAAAAGTGCAAAGCCATGATGGCCTTATTTGTCAATTTGGGGGGGGGGGAGGAGTGGAGAGAGAAATGGGCAATTGAATGTTGAGGTTCTGCAGCTCCTCCAACAAGCAGTGATTCATGAGGACATTATGTAGTAGGTAGCTGCACTCTGACATGCTCTAGGCTTCGTGGATACCACCGTTTGAAACAGAGCAACATAATAAATCCTTTTGTTAATAACTCTAAATGATGACTTATGCCCTGGAAATTCCTTTTCCTCCTGGCGCAAACAACTGTAATCTCTGCGGTGCTGCAGAATGTAGTAGACATCCTAATACCTTTACTGGAGGTTAAACAATATGTACCTCATTAGCAGGCCACAGATCAAACTATTAGCAACGTGGTGGGAAGCAAGCTAGGATTTGGTGGGATTTATAAAAGGTCGTCTGGAGGCAGCATGCAAAAAGCTTTTTTGGTTCTGCAAATGCCTCTAATTAACTGATTTCTCACCCAGTGTGCACAGGGAAGACGTTTTATCCCATTGAGCAAACTAGTTTGGCAATGGTGATTACACAGGCTTAAAGTTTTACGCATCTCAGGAAAGCGGTGGCGATTCCTCCTGGCAAACTAACCTTAGCGTTTTGTGACAGAGGAGGAAGCCCATCTTTGTTTCCTTTGCTCTTTACCTTTCTGCAGTGTTCATAGCAGGAGAGAGAGGAAAATGTGAAAACACTGCAATATCTGCCACAAGTGATCACCATATAGTTGCCCTGCTTTAGCCCAGAAAGTCAAATTCTTAGTCCAGATATGATATAACCGGGGGAGTTTTCAGCAGCTCAGTGAGGTCTGAGACCTTCTACTTGATGCACTGTAGCTTCATCAGCCAACTCCATCCTTAAATAAGTCTTCAAGTTCAGAAAATTTTATATACTGTTTCTTACCAAAACAAATCTGTGTCAATGGTTGTAAACAGAGGTTAGCACCTTTTTTCTACCTTACAGAAAGGAAAGTTGAGGCAGGAGGCCAATTCACTCAAGCCCATCTTTCAAGACTTGCAGGTGCTATACAAATGTTACCACTCCTGAAGCCAGAGGAGTTGAGTCACACAAGGAGAGAATATTTATCTTACCTAGCCCATTACTTGTAAGGAGACTCACTCCCTGTGAACTACTTTGCTAAGTTTGCCAAGAGAGAAGATGTCCTTTTGTCTCATGTGTACATCATTCTCAGCCTTGGGAGCCCCCAGTTCTCCCTGCACACCCCAAAAGATTTGAACATGATCTCCCAGTCCATTGTGCATCTTCTGCAGAGCAGCATGGTGCTGGTGTTTCTCCTTCCACACAGGAGGATAAGATGCAGGATTCCCTGCCTAAATTCAAGTCATAATCATCCCTACTGGTATAACAAAGTTTAATTGTCAAATGTTTTTAAAATGCCTGGATTAGCTCCTGGCTATGATCTTTGCCTGGTCTTTGATTCATTCTTCTCAGCTCATAAAATAACTTTACATGCAGATGTAGCAGACAAAGAAGCAATGAAAGAAAATCTAGAAGTCTGGCTGTTGTTCATCCAATTTTGTGTCAAAACCTACACCTGGGAAATTCCTTTTTAACTGGTCCCTTCAAGGCCTAGAATATTTATATACATGCATAAGGTGTCAAGACCCAAATACGCCAAACTAAATGGTCTATCTAATTTTAAAAAGACGCCCACAGAAATGTTTAGACAGAGTTATTTTACTGATGTCTATATCAAGATGTTTTGCCATTTCAAAGGACATACAAAACATGACAGAGGAAGGAAGAGTGATCCTCTGATAGCTTTACTAGTGAGCACGGCTTGACAGTGAGAGAGAGCAGGCTCACTTTAGAAAAATTAGGTTCTTTTCCTACCTAAGCCTGTTTCTGAGACTAGTTCATTTAAATATTCACAAGCTTCTGTTTACCCATTTGTAAAACACAAATGTTTTATTCTGGAATTCCTTAGAACTCTTTTTTTAAAATGTTTTTCTTGAAAGTTATTACCTTTTTCAATTTGACAGCATCTTTCTTCTGCACAACTTAGGAAAACAGGAGACAGATTGTCCACATGGTCTCAATTCAGCTTCTTCATTAAATTTAGGTGCTTAAGAAGTAAGCTATGGTAGGACAGATTAAGAGTACCTAATTTAGGTACTATCACCCAGAGAGCTTGTTTTGGCCTGTAAGGAATTTCCAGGGGGAGAAAAAGGACTGAACACAGAGAAAAAGCAACATTCTCTGAGTTCGTGACAGTGAGTATCAGAATCGGTAATTCACTGTTATTTGTAAACTCAGTATTTGTGAGGGCTCTGCCCCTCCCACTCTTTAATCTCAGGCTGAGCAATACCAAAGCTGTTATTAGTCACTCTGCTACCCTCCAAGGGAAGGGATGGTATAACTCTTCCTTTTAACAGCCTACGCAGAGGTTTTCTGCTCACGGCAAATGGGTGTCAGTCATTATCTCCCTCTGTAGACCTTTTTGCTTTGAGTTGAACACACAAGACATAATCAGGGTAACTCTTCCTACAACCCCATATCCCATCCTTCCCCATCCAGGACAAGGTCATAAGAAGGAGAGGTTATAAAGGATGCAGATACAAATGGAATAGGCTTTGACTGTATGTGAGTTGTTGAATATCTTCATCTAAGAGTAGTCTCAGATAGTGCAAAGTGCCTGGTTTCACAGCTTGGGGCTCACCACACACACACTGTACCATGGTGCCATGACATGTTTCCATCTCTAGAGACTTGGTTCCCAGGTGATGCCTTCCAGTTATAAAACATAATTGGGTTTTGCTGTTGCTCATCTATTTTTAAACTTTCTGAAATAATGCAAGGGTTATGCTGAAGCTCATCAAAGCATTACTTGTGCAGTAGAACCTGAAAACACATTTCCCAGCTCACCAGTGCTGAGAGGTTGAGTGAGGTGTGTGAAGGCAGAAAGTTCATTGGAATAGCGTTGCAGGATTGCATAAGGCAAAATGAGCCAAATCTGGAGCAGTTTCATCCTTACAGAGTTTCACTCACTATCGTTGCAACTGCAATTGCATTTAATTCTGCAGAAGAATCTGTCCACTCCCAAAGAGAAGTCAAGAGCAAAATAACTTTCATGAAATATCCAAAGGGAATTTGACCACCCAGAGGGACCTTGACAGGCTTGAGAAATGGGCCGATGAAAACTGCATGAGGTTCAACAAGTCAAAGTGCAAGGTCCTGTATCTGGGTTGGGCCAATCCCAGGCACAAATACAAACTGGGTATAGAGTGGGTTGAGAGTAGCCCTGAAGAGAAAGACTTGGGGGTGTTGATAGATGAGAAGCTCAACATAAGCCAGCAGGGTGCTCATACAGCCCACAAGGCCAACCCTGTCCTGGAATGCATGAAGAGGAGTGTGGCCAGCAGGTTGAAAGCAGTGATTCTCTCCCTTTACTCTGCTCTTGCGAGACCCCACCTCAAATATCGCGTCCAGCTCTGGTGCCCCCACCATAAGAGGGACATAGATCTGTTGGAGCGTGTTCGGAGGAGGCCACAAAGCTGATCGAGGGGCTGGAGCACCTCTGCTACGAGAATAGGCTGAGGGAGCTGGGACTGTTCAGTCTTGGAAAGAGAAGACTCCAGGTGGACGTAATAGCTGCCTTCCAATACCTGAAGGGAACCTGCAGGAAGGCTGGGAGGGACTTTTTACAAGAGCGTTCAGCAACATGACAAGGGAAAATGGATTTAAATTGAAGGAGAATGGTTTAGATTGGATCTTAGGAAGAAATTCTTCAGTACAAGGGTGGCAAGATTCTGGAATAGATTACCCAGAGACGTTGTGGCTGCCCCCTACCTGGAGGTGTTCAAGGCCAGGTTGGATGAGGCCCTGAGTAACCTGGTCTAGTTAAGGTCATCCCTGCCCATGACAGGGTGTTGGACTGTATGATCTCTAAGGTCCCTTCCAACATTAGACATTCCATGATCTTAAATATAGACATTGAGGATGCCAGGACCAGAAGGGAAATGAGGATCTATGTTTTACAATAATGGAAATGTATCCAGGGGATTCTGGCTCCCAGGTCCCACCAATGTCCAGTTCTGCAGAAGTCCCAAGGACTGCATTTGGTTTCTGGGAGAACAACTGTTGACAGAGGAAGAACATGGTGGAGAGAAAAATAAACAAACTAATATTGTCCTACCTGTATTGCTGCAGCTCTGCTCTTTGATTATCTGCAGGCAGGCAAAAATGGGTGATGTAATTTAATCAGGATGTAGAAACACGGCATGGGGAAGGGGTGTCTGTACCACATTTGCCCAGCTCTTCTCTCATAAGATGACAATAACACAACTTCAGGATGTGTTAGTATTTCAGTACAGGCTTCTGCTCCGGAAGCGTTCAGACAATGGCTAGGTAAAGGGCTTTGCAAAGTAATTTCCCTTTCAGAAAGGGCAATTAAAACTGCAATACTCTTATCTCCTTGCAGCTTACATTGTTTTAGAACCACAAAACAAAAAATAGTGCTGAATGGAATTTCTGAGGGATTGGCAGAAATCAATATAATGTATCTTTTGTGTTAAATGCCTTAGAATCTATTTTCCTGCAATATAAATACATTTATAATATCCCTAATACTGATAAAATATCATGTTGATAATCTATTCAAACACCTAAGAGACTTCAGTTTCTGTTCTGACATGCTCTGAATTTCAGTTTAAAAATGCATTCTAGTTTAACTGTCATCAATAGCCTAATGCAATCTCAAAGAAACAGGCATAGGCTATTCAAATATATTTCCAATATAAGTCGGAGATTGTCAGACAAAGAAAAAATAGCTTCACAGTTAAAGATATAAATGTCAAGAAATAAGAAGAGGAAGGAAAAGTGTGAGAAATTCTGGTGTGTTTTTACTACTTTTTTATTATTTTGGGTCAGTTTATCATAAATCATCATAATTTAAATAAAAATAATCTACAAAGCACAGTTAAAAAGCATAGTTTAGTTCATCAAGATCTAAGAGGGTCTTTCTTTGCTGTTGAAATTTTAATTACTCACTCTTTCAATAATCACCTCATTCTTTAAATTTTGAGGTGAGCCAAGCAATTATGAGATCTAAAAATAAGAAAGTAAATTTAGGGTGATTTTCTGTATTTAAGCATTTTATTTTATTTTCTTGTATTTGAGTATTTGCAATAAAATATTGCTTCTCTGCAGTCGTAAGGTCTTAATCCTTACTCTCATAAAAATTGAAATGTTTATGGAACTATATGAATTCAGTAAGTGAAAACTTATGACCCATGTGAGGTATTTCAAATTTCAAAAGCTACAGTGTCTAATTGTTGTTAGAAAATTTAGTTTTAAATTCTCTAGGTAGATCAATATTAGTAATAGTTATGATACTAATATCTTAATAATTCATGCACTAGTGAAATCTCAATTAATGATTAAACAACAAATTATAAATATTAATAAAACCTTTTAAATTTTTGTTTTGAAGCTCAGATAACCAGTGCTAAGTTGTCCTACTCAACAAACTAATTTTACAAAAACGTGTTTCTTCACCCTGTTATTCCTTCTCTTATATGACAACACCTTATTTACAAAATATTGAGGTTCGGGATGAGTCAAGTCTGTCAGCAGCCTCGCAATTCTTAAACTGTAACAATAACTATTTCTTTGTAGCAAATATTTTTTTGCAAATTTCCTCCCCCTTTTGTAAAAAAGCAGAAATATCAGACAGACTGAAGACCTATTCATGCCGTCAGCGATATCCTTGTGTAAATGGAGAAACCTTGACTATGAAGGACCGTGTATGACACAGGTCTTTTCCAACCTCAAATTTTTTTTTTCTGAAAACCTTGCAATCTTCTTTTTTTGCCTCCTGTTCGCCCCGCAAAGGTCACAGTCAGCAGCCTGAGCGACCCAGACAGACAAGCTACGTCAATTTGCCTTGAACAAAAGATGCGGTTCAGGTAGTGGGATCACCTAATTCAGTGTTTCGTCAACATTTGGCTCCATGTGGGAGAGGGGTTCTGGTTCACCAAAAGGGATCTTTAAATTTTGACTATTCTGCATGTTTCCTTTCCCGCTAAGCACATTATGATTGGCATTTTGTGTTGTTTGGGGTTTTGTGCTTAGGCATACTTTTGTGTTGTTGTTGTTTTTATCTTGCAGCTAGACTTTTCCATGAGAATCAGGAAGTTTCTAGGTTAAGATCAACATGGTAATTTTCATCTTGGTAGAACCCTTATGTTCTGCTTGTTTACACCAAATATCATCTCTTTTCAGTGACAAGACTATGGGCTAAGTGGAGCTCTACTAGCATTAATGAGAATGAGTTGATACATTTACTGTACACACTTTGAATTTACTTTTCCTTGTCTCTGAAATATTCCAAATGAGATAACCTTCAAGTTACACTGAGTACATCTTTCTCTAAGAGTCTGGGAGGGAGTTAAGGTATTGAAGAGTGGCAAGCTTTCTTTAATGAACTGTGAGATCCTGAAGGGCCCTTGGCATCCTTTGAGATCACAAGGATATTGAGGAAATCCCAAAAAGGGACTAAGAGAAGGAAGTTTCTTGAGGAAACTTCTTGTCAGGAGCCTTCACTGTAGGATGTCTCTTCATTTGGAAGTTTCCAGAAGTCTGAAAATCAGAGGGTCATGAAAACTAAAGGGAATCTGCAAAAGAGAAGCCACACACCTCCCAGGGCAATGTATGAAAGGCAAAGTAAGAGGGTGAGAAATACTCCACATTTTGAGCTAAAGAGTTCAACAGAAGCTCAGGCACGTAATCTCTACACTTTGGTCTGCCTCCGAATCAAAACTATGTGGTGGTTTTCATGTCAGGTTGGTGCCTAGCTTGTTTCTAGGCATTAAATATTATGATCTTTTTCTTTGCTGTATTGAGCAGACCTTGTGTGTATTAATCCTCCAGGCTGCTAGCAAAGGAAACATCCTGATGTTCTTAGACTGTTTAGGTTTGTAGCAGAGATGCTCTGTGAGGATAGAGGGTCACTCCTCTTTAATGTTTCTGTCCACCAAATAATATGCAGATTTATGGAAAGCACCTGGCAAACCAATTCTCAGCCTCAGATGACAGCCCACGAAAACTAATCTAATTCAAGTAATAAATACAAAAGATAAATATTTGCTCTCCCTACGTTTGTATAAAGGGACTTTTCCTCCTATAGATTTCTTTACCTACTTCAGCACTGGTAAGTCCCTGCAGAATGAAGCCAAAGATTATATTATTTTACATAAGCAGCAATAAATTTTCCCTATAGTAAGTTTAAATCCTGATAATAGTATACTTTTATTACATTGTACTGAACTTTTACCAATCAGTCCAATTATGGGCTAATTCATTCTCATCACTTGGGAAAGCTTTTTTTTTTTTTTTCAAAGCCCTATCTGATTTTTTGCTTGTGAAATGCTTACAAAGGGAAGTTAATAAAAGAGCGGCTCATCTGCATATACAAAGAAAGATCATAATATAAAGAATTGCCACATTAGAGAAGTCTAGACCTTGACTATCTGTCATATATTTTTACAGTGTCTTATCACTGTGCTATCTGATTAAGTAGTGAAATGGTTAAGATAAATGAGACTTAATTAGCGGAACTGATACCTGTCTATTGCAAGTCTTACATTTGCATCTGGGAGCTCAGATTTTCAGAAGAAGGAAGCACACGCCTGCAGTCCTTCTTCCCTTTGAAACCAACGGGAGTTTTCCCTGTAGTGAAAAAAAAATGTTCAAGGTTTCACCCAAAGCAAACTGCAGCTTTGACTCATGAGCTAAAACATGGGGAGGCAAGCAAATACCCGCGCTCTGAGATGGAGGGAGAAGAAGAAGAGCCTAGACTTGACTTTTAACATGTCAGGTTGCAGAGCTCAGCAGCATGTGGAGATAAGTAAGTTGTGTCAGGGAAAGGGTTGGTACAGATTGTTTTCTCTCTGGAACAAAAGTGACCAAAATGTGGCTTGGGTCCTTTTCAGCTTTGCTTGTGGAACAAAGTATTTACATTTGAGCTCAGGGATTAGATGGCCTGTTGCCATCGGTCTCAACCCTTTCGGTAGGAAAGGGCTGTAGCATAACTTCGCCGCCAAAAACTCTCTGTGCAGAACAAACGATTCACCACAGAGCTCAGAGATGGGGTATTTACATTCATTTAAGTTTGCTATAAACATTTACAGAACATTAGGACAAATACCAGCATTCTCAGCTAAATGTCTGACCACAATTATTTCTCATGAATAAATGGCTTGTGGGATGACTCTGAGACGAGAGGGGTTTTTTTCTTTCTTTTTTGCCTCTCAAACCAAAGGACTTTGAAAAAACAGTGCGTTATGAAGCTAAACACACCATGCAAAGGTTCACGTAGAGTTAAAGAAAACCATAGATGTTTGTGAGATTAGAGAGTGAATATCTAGATTAAACCAGTTAATGTTGCCCTTCATCTGCTGTTCTGTTTTTTCCTTTAAAATCTCACCTTCAAATCTGACCCTGACAGACATGTCTAATTCAGTGAAGATGCTTTGTGCTGACCAAGTATTTTTTAAACCAAATATTATGAGCTGGCCACTGCAAAGGTACTTTTCCCACTGGAAATGGTGGCATAAGGGTTGTTGACTACAGCATAAGAGACTATTTACCAAATATTTCTCAGAGATGCTTGGCTGGGAGAACTACCTAGAACTACCTGGTGTAAATTGTGCACTTTCTCCTTATTTATAGTACAATAGGTAAATGTATTCTTCCTCTCCTTTTTTTTTTCAATTTTCTTTCTTAAAGAAAAGACAAAAATTGCAGATGTAAGGATATCTGTTCAGTGGAGTCCTTTTACTCATGACTAATTCATCTTCGTGTTAGAGGCTGCATTAACCTCTCTGGACAGCATCTTCTAAAGGGCTCAGGAGTGACACTCTTCCTTATCTGTGCTACAGGAAGGACTCGTGTACCCAGAAAAGACAGTTCTGAGGCAATGATAAATCAGGTTCCAAGAATTCAGAGTGAGACCTGTATAGGCATTTCCCAGCTGATTTTTTTTTTTGAGAAAATCATCATGATTCCACAAAAAAAAACCAACACAAAAAAGCTTTTGTCAAGGTTCACAGTGCTGTTTTCAAAATATCTCTCATAGGCAGAATGGTTCAGCAATTGTAGGACTCAACACATCAGAAATGGTTCTGGTTTCAGCTCTGACAGAGCAGGGAGCCAAATCTGATTTTCAGGATGTTGGCTGAACATGTGATTATGAATTTATTGACCATTCAAGGATGAGACTTTCTTGATTTAGGGGGAAACTAAGTCTGATTAGGTTTATCATGACACTAATTTAAAGACTAAGGAAAATAACATTTCTGAGTGAAACTGTATTCTCTTTTCCTGCAGCCCACCCTATTCCTTTGGGATTATTCTTCAGCCAAATACACTTCTCCCTGTTAAAATAACAGGTCCAAGAAAGATAACTACAGTTTTTCAATGCTCCAGACTGTTAAAACACAGTTCATTACTTCTTTCCCCAAACACCCTAATCTGAAAATCTTGACTGTCAATCTGGTTCAGATCCCAGCTCCCATCAAAGCTAAATCTTCATGCTTCGAAGCACCAGCTTGGGAAGCATCAATGTCTGAGAGCATCAGGACCTTTGTGGCAGTAGACACATCTAGGTGGAAGGAAACTTCATCCCATGGTGTATAAAACTATAAACACAGACCTAGATGTAAGAGAAATTTTTGCTCTGGGCTTGTTTTTCATACAGTACTATGGCCAATTAAGCTCGATTTCTTGATTTCTGCACTTACAACTGACATTTTTTTTGACAGAGACTTATTATTTCATTGAAAGAGAACACAAATGTCACTAACACACTGCATCACCTCATGAGCTATCAAGGTCAAGCGACTTTGCAGAAGTTAAAAGCAGAAAGAAACAGAAGGAAAATGAGCTCTGAGCATTTAGGTGAGGTTTAGACAAAAATCAAGAAAACTTTCCTCCCTCTTACTTCACAGTGCAATGAATATAAACTGAGTTTGAAAACAAGAATCCTTCAGAGAGGTAGAGGTTTATACTCCTCATGCGAAGGTGCAAAAGGCTGCGTGGAAGCAGAAAGCTGAGGAATCCTGTCTGAAAAGTTACACGCACATTTAGTGAGGGGGTGTGGGAGGGAATTTTTAATGAGTTCAGTATTTCTATCTGCAGTAGCTTTAATCATCAAGTCTCCCCCCAAAATGAAGAATATTCATGCTTACAATAATTAATACCGAACAGGAGATTTATATCAATCTGAGAGATAGGAGATGAAATTAACTGTGCTTTCATGTACAATTTTAAGTAGGTCAGATAAGAACATCTATTGTAATCAACTTTTATTTTAGAGATAGATATACTCTGACACGTACAGACCCACACATACACATTATGCATGTCTATAAAAATCTCACACACACAGCAGAATCTTCTTAACCTGACATTTGCAAGCTACCCATTTCTCTCCCTGGAGCTCACCACTCTTCCCCTCATTGATTTGTAGGCTCTAAGGTCAGAGCGGATGGATGTGATATAGCCAGATATTCTGCAAAAACAGGATTTAGAATACCACACAGTAATTCCTACATTGCGTCTTTTCAGTTGAGGTTCAACTGCAGCATATTGAAAATATTTAAATAAAACAGAATCCTACGCTGCATTGATTTTTCTCTAAATTTTCTTCTTTTCCCTTCATACACTTAGTTAGGTTGGATCATCATCAGTGGTCTAAAAGTGCTTCCTTTTTAATAATATTTCCCACTAGATAGTGAGAACAATAATAAGAGTACAACTGACACAGAAGAAAAAAGATATCAGAATATGACATTGATATGACAGAGTTTCAGTTAACTTAGTTCTCTGAGGGTGTTCATTAGTTGTTCATAGCACTTGGTGCTTCAAAATTGAATTCCTTCAACGGATAATGGAAACGTAAAGAAAAGATGTCTCTATCCTGCAGTGTAATCTGCATACACATTTTAACACCAGTCTAAATTATAAAGAAATGAACAGTATTTTGTTTCAAAGTATGCAGCCTCCTCTTCAGTGATGTTATTTTTCCTATTATATAAAATGAAATATTAAAGTTAATTTTAGTATTTATTTAAGACCTTAGCTGTTGGCTATGTTAACATATGGCTGCTTGAATAAAAAAATTTATTTGTGTGTGAATCATCTAAGGAAAACATTAAAAGCTAAAATCAAACTCTGAAACGTTGTTTGCTAATAGTTTAGGTTAAACATCTTGCTCTACTTTTGCATCACCTGTTTTCTTCTTTATTAGAAAAGGGGAAAGAAGGGGAACAGGAGAAGGAAAAAATAGGAAAAAAACTCAATAGACACAACTTGGGAGTAGTCATTACAAAAAACAATTTAGTTGATTAGAAAGCTGGAAATATTTTTTATTGAAAAATATATAAATTTTGTTTTGAAATACTGAAGTAACCTACTAGGCACATGCCTGAAGTTACACAAATGTTACAGTAATGTGACATAGTTACATAGTAACTAATCAGCACCATGTACTTAATCATGCACATAATGATAATTGTGTCTTTAATTACTTGTTGAACTAGAGACTAGTACAAAGGCCCTCTAACTCCATGGCAAGTCTCTGTGTGGAATTTAAGTTATCTAAGTGATTATTTAGACTTGCTCCCAAGTCATTTCAAAGACACAACAGGATCAGAGACATTTCATCCCACCACCAACCCAAGTATCCTCCTGATCCTACAGCTCCTGTCATTTGGCTTCAAGAGGAGGGGTCTGCAGTGTTCTTACATTGCATATTCACCACTATGGGGCTAGAACCAATTTTTGCAGTGCATCTCCTCTGGTTGAAGAGTATGCAGATGGCCCTGGGAGACTGAAGGCGAAAAAAAGGTGCCACTAGTGTTCAGTAGGTAACGTGGACTCATGGTTGGTATTTAATTTGACTATTGCTCCTAAAGAAGGTTCTCCAGTTAATTGCATGAAAGTAGGTGAAATGAAGACCTACACAGTTGAGCTTGGATACGGACATGAAGTATCCAAATCTTCAGACAAAGCAGTGAGGATGGTGACTTGGAATTCAAGCACTTGAAGCACTATGAGTGTTTGATAATTACATGCTGTAATTCTATTGCTTCTGAACAAAAAATGTATCACAAAAGCAAGTGGAGCAAGAATCAGGACAAGAGGGTTGCTTTCAATATTTTTTTTTCTTGTTAAGAAACTTTATTTTTAAAAAAGTCCCCTTTGGTAGCTGCAACCTTATCACATGAGAATCAACAAATGAAACCAAACAAGTGAAATTGTCTCGACGGAATGAGTTACAGGCAGCACGGTGAAAAGTAAATTAGGAAGTTTAGCATTCTTTCATTTTTAATAACCTGAGGTGTTATCGATAATGTCTGTAATTAATTTGTTTAAGATGTTAATTTTAGATCAATAGTAACCCTACGAAACATCCAAAGCCATTTATGGTACTTAAAACAGTAAAGTCCAAACTCTATGGTGAAATTGAACTAATTGACATTAGTGACGATGCAACCCTACTATCTTCTTGTTTTGTTTAGTTTAGGGGGGTTTTCTGTGAAGTCAGCAGCCAAATTTTTATTAAAAAATGAATAAATGTGACATTGGTGCATTTCTCTTCATCTCTCCTTCTCCTCTGTGATTATGCATTTGAAGTTTTGAAAATGAGTATTTGGGAAGCCAAAAACAAGCATTCTTGAAACCGTTTAACTTCTGATTCTCAAGGAAATTATTTTCTGTAGAGGTGCTAAAAATATTAGCTCAGAATAGAATGAGCTGACTGCTGCAAACACTGTAATTTAAGGAATTGTGTGCTCTTTGGGTTGCATTTAAGAGTTTCATGTGGGCATTTTGAGTTTTTCCCATGAAATACTTTTGAGATGCAGGCTTTGATTTAATTGTCAGAAAAACAATAAATTCAACAGTGCATATATACGGGCTTTCTGTTGTAAACACAAGGGCAAATTCTCAACAGACGTACCCAGGTCTCACCTCCCAAAATGAAGCATTGCTGCCCACGGCAGAGACAGTGCTCGGTGAGTTGGGCCCTTCACTGCTTTTACTGCATCTCTCAGTGGAGGAACCCATCTCGCCAGCCCCTGAGGATAAATGACTGCTTTGGAAAGTGATGCTGAATCAATGACATCCCTGGGTGGGAAACTGTGTCGTTGTCAGTCTGCTCTCTCTCTAAGGCCCAGGCTGTTGATACTTAGACCCAGGACTTCACATCTCACCTTTGGGATTGCAGCATAAATGGAGTAACTACCACTTAGCTGCTGGAAAAAAAAGAAGTGCTGCGAGATCACTGCTGGAACAAACTCAGATGCAGTCTACACCTTACTGCCTTTATTTTTTTTTCTTCTTTTTAACTGCTCATTCTCTTCTTCCTGCTTCCTTTCTCAAAGAAATACTCAGTGAATAATCCTAGAATCATCTAAACATCATAAAGACTTGAAATGTCTCCATAAGCACCCTCAGCATTACAACAAGGAAAAAAAAATACCCAAGATGACCTAAGACATATTTCTTTACAGTTTTTTCTACAAGGTTTAGTTTTGCAAGGGATACACCCTTCATATTTCCTTTGTTGTTGTTTATTATGATCATATAAGAAAGTAAACAGTGCTGTATACAACACATAAGAACACATTAAGAGAAACTTAGAATGAGCTATACCATAGCTTATTAGAAAGGAGGGGAAGAAGTAAAGAAAAATTAAAGTTTTATTTTGTTTCCTTGCTGCTTATATGGGGGGAAAAAAGTGCCTTGCTCTTACAAGGTGGTTCTACCTGTTGGTTTTGAATGTGATATGCCTGGGAGACAGTATGGAGCTAACTATTTGCTTGTACATTAAGAATGATTTTTCTATATAGGAAACCTGAAGACTTTATTCATTTTTTTTTGACTTTAATGTTTTTGATATCTAAAGTTCATGAAAAAGCCATGTAATTGGTACAGAACTTTTTTTACTTGCATCAAGCCCCCTAATTTTTGAACATTAGAATAATTTTGCATCTAGCCTGGGGTAAATTAGTTTCTTCAGGGTTTTTTTTTCAACTTTCCAGCATTATTTATTTTCAATTTGAAATTCTTTTAATATCAAAGTGGGTGTAATTAATTCTCTGTTTCTGATGATCTGAAAATTAAAATGAAAAATTACAAATAATATATCAAAGAACTTTCATAAAATATACCTGACCAAAATAGTTCAGGTTTACTGAACCTACATATCCATTTTTGTGGGGATTTTTTCCCCCTCTATATAAAAGCCATGCTTTAGCGCCATCTAGTGCACTGAGAAATCACAAAAGACATTTCCTCAGTGTTTATGTCCTTGCCTTGCAATAAACACTTTAAAACTCCAGATTAGAGCCATGGTTATATTAAGTAAACAGTGAAATGACTGTTAATTACCTATTTGGAGTCTGACTATGTATGACCGACAGTAACTGCAAACCAAGAGTTTCAGGTCCCCTCTCGTCAACCATCACTGAAACTGAAAAAGACTCAGCAGTTCAGATTTAATCTCTTTTCCTCTGGAAAATTAGAAGTGTCTCAAAAGAATTCTGTCAGCTAAATATCACGAGTTCGATACCTAACAGTGGGATACACAAAGCACGGTGTGTGCAGAGCGTGTGTTTCTCTATTGCCATAACTGAATATTAAATGTCCTAATTTAAAAAAAAAAAACCAACAAAAACACAAAGCAAAAAATACCAAAAACATCTGGGGCACAGTACAGCTAGTAAGATTAAATGTGACAATATACTTAGTATTTTTCTTTCCATTTTTTTTTTGGAGGGGGGGAGGGGAGTGGTTCTTTTTCAGATTTGGTCAATGAAAAATGAAAACTAAACTCTTGAGCCCGGAGAAAAAAGATCCGAACTACATATCAGCCGGTAAGAGATGTTACCTTGTATTGCTGTTTATAATATTCAACTCATGGTGGCCACCCCAAGAGGGGCATTGGGGCCTCAGTGTCTGTCCAGATAGTTGTCCTACCAATGCTTCTCTTTGGGGTTTGGAGTATCACATTTGTTATCAGCACAGGCATGCTGTATGTGATTCATAGCTAGCAAGGTTTGAGAGGTTAGAGGATTTGATTAGATGATCTGAGGGTAGATATTTGTATTGGAGAGTTTAGATGATCTGCTGAGAGCATTCAGACCTTTGGAGATCAAGACACTGATTATTGGCACAGATTTTACAGCAGGTACATGCAGGTTGTCAGGATTGACAATTCCAGTGCTTGTAAACAGATGGAAGGTTTCTTACCCCAAATCACGGAAGAAAAATTTCTTCCCTGGAATTTTTACTATCAAAGAGAGAGGTGATAGTTTTGAGCAAAAGCTGAGACTCATTCTAACAATCTTGAAAAACTGATAACCTGTGCTGATTCCCTCTGTGTGTCCTTGATAAAGATTTCCTCTACCTTTTTTTTTTTTTTTAATATGTAGTTTGAATCTAGTACAACACAACATTTTCATGAAAGAGACAGATATAAGCAGTGTGATGTCTGAGTTCATTGCCAGGATGCCTCTGTAACAGCTGAGGGCTGGAGTAAACTGTTAAAGTTCCTCGAAGGAAACCAGCCACAACTGTTGGCAGCTTCAGGCCATCAGGATGCCTTTTCCAAAGTAAGCATCATCATTATCACCAGTATAATCATCTTTCTTTTGCCTTAGGCCTTTTTTTGGTCACCAGCAAGCAGAGGTTAGGACATCTGCTCAACTCAAACTCATTCTCTGAGATGGGACAATCTGCGTTGCTCTGGGGCCCCCACGTACCCTTGAACTTCCAGGTGCAAAGTCATGATCATAAGCCACTTCTGAGGAAGTGTGTTCTGTGAAGCAGTGCCAGGGGAAGATGGGAAGGAGAAGAAGAAGAAACAAGGCAGTGCATCAGATGATGTCTCCTCTTCCTCGATGGTATGAGGGACCAAGTGAAAATTCTTGGCAGTGCTGGTTACATGACTTTCAGACCCCATGAGATGGATGCAGCTGTCCTGAAACGATAAGATCCTTCCCCCTCAAAACACAAACTTCAGAAGCTCTGCTCACTAGTCGCTTCTCTGCTCCTGCCTAGTAAAAAGAGTAAAATAATGGTGATCTTATTAGAAGAAATGCATTTGTCAGCACTCTGAATTTTAATGTGAACTGGCAGCGGATCTTGGTGATAAAGACTAATACGGAGGGTAATTTTGCTGAGACCTTGCTAACATGTGTTATCCACTGGCTTTCTTTTGTTCACCGCTGTGAATTCTCAACTGACTCACGGTAATAGAGGGAAAAAAGTTATATTTCACACTGTGTCACTTTCCTAACATCATCCAAAGCTCACCGCAATAATTTAATTTTGCAGAGAAAGCACAGAGTTTATTACGTTTCTCCCTTCTTCCTTCCCCAGCATTTTATAGACAGGTGATTGACCAAAAGTCATGATTCGTGGTTAGCTGCAGGGTTCTGCCAAATGCCTCACAAATTCATTTCTCTTGGAGCAAGGGGAAACCATCACATTTCCTAGTCCTCCAGAAAGGAAGCTTGGTCAAACGCATGATCAGAACCAGCCATTACCAAGGAATATACGAGAAACCCCGTATAAATCTTGTGATTCAACAACCCAAGGGAAACTTTCTTCTTAATCTTTAGCAGTTATAGGTAAAGATACCAACGTTTTTCCATGCAAAGCACGTCAGTTAAAAATAGGATGTTTACACAGCTTGAATAATCACTACATTCTGAGATTGTCGCTTCTATCCTCTTATCGGCAAATGGGAACCCTTGGAGATGATTTGGGATGCTATTTTACTAGAAACTGATTGCAAAATTGCAGCAAATTCACTGAAGCAGTGTACTGATACTGTTCGGGCTATGAAACTTTGGATTAGTTTGCTAGATCCAAGCAAATACCTACCCTTCCCTGATTCATTTTAAGTGTCCAATAGTTTATCCTAAAATAATTTCTTTCAATAATCTGGAGTCTTTCTCTTCTCCTTTGCTTCAGTTTCGCTGTGCAGTAAAGAGATTCCCCAGGTTCCACAAAAAGGAATTTCCTTGATCAGTCTTAAATGCATTGTCCTCTACCCTCTACAACCTCAAATGTTGTCTCACTAAAGCTCCTGACGCCAGCCACAGTTTACACCAGTCAGCAGAATTTAGCCCATTGACTCAGCCTCTCTGTACACTAGAAATCCCCGCTGCCCAGCACCCCTAATTTAAGCACTGCTTCTGGAAAGTGTGGAAAATAACATTTAAAGTCATAATTAAGAGTATTGCTGGGAGTGTCATATAAATATCTTATTTACAAAAGCATGGAATACCATATATTCAGAGGAAGATGTGCCAAAAAGTGCTAATTACGCTGTTACTTAATGCCAACCAGGTAATTACAGTCAGCCCACTTAAATGCTCTCTGCAATCTGGGTTACCTCAGCAGCTGAGGAAGGATTAGTGTCACCCTGCAATGCGCGGCAGTGCCCTTTCCGGAGGGCACGAGGTGTTGAACCAAACTTCTGTGGATGACCCAAACTTCACAGCCCATCAGCTCCTCTTCCTCCCTTTTCCAAATGCTTTTCTCTCCACTCAGGCACTCAGGAACTTTTTCCCCAACCCAGAAACACCTGCAAGAATTATTTTTCTCCCTCAAAATCCTTCACCTGCTTTAAATACTTGCTGGCCTCAACTAGCTTATGGGTTATCTTCTGAGAAAGGTGACCATTGCTTGCTAAACTTGGCCCATCTTCCCAGCAAAGGGCTGATCACTCCTTGCCAGGGTTACTTGAGTGAGTAGTTCTTTCTGCACTTTCATTTTGAACTATTTGCTTAGCACCGATATGCTGTGTTCAGCAATAGGATTTCTGCTCAAATCCTTTTCTATTTCTCAAATCAATTTCTGGTCAGAAAGCCAGCCCAGAGGCAAGCTACAAGCATAGATATACATATATATATATAT
>NW_009696129.1:0-17913 GCF_000703405.1 Apaloderma vittatum
GACCCCCGAGGCCGAGCGTGGTCGGGGGGAAGCCCTCGCTCCGGGTTCTGCCTCCTGCTGCCCCAGCTGCTTAGCCAGGAGGTTTGGTTGCCAGGCATTAGCAGGAGCAGAGCTGCTTGCACAGTGCGTGGCAGAGGAGGCTTCCCCAAACCTGAGGTGCTTACAGGTGTTCCTTTTCTCTCCCAGCAGAATTCCTGCCATGGCAACTCAAGTGCTGGGACAGTCTGGTGGGAACAGCCTCTTTCCCGGCAGTGCTAACATCGGTATGGCGTTGTCCAATGACATGTACGACTTGCATGACCTTTCTAAAGCTGAGCTGGCAGCTCCTCAGCTTATTATGTTGGCAAATGTGGCCTTGACGGGAGAAGTCAATGGCAACTGCTGCGATTACCTGGTGGGAGAAGAGAGGCAAATGGCAGAACTGACAACCGTGGGGGACAGCAACTTCTCGGACAGCGATGGAGAGGGTATGGAAGACACCCAGGCCGCAGAGAGTGACCGTGAGACCCCTGAAAATGCGGCATTAACCTCTCTTGAAGTTCCTAGTGTGGAAACCCAAGGGGCAACTGCTTGCCCGCCTCCTAAGACTCCCAGCACAGAGAAAGATGTCTCATTGGAAGCACCAGGCACTCCAGAAAGCACAGAGGACAAGTGTAAGAGCTCGAAGAGCAAGCCGTTTCGTTGTAAGCCTTGCCAGTATGAGGCAGAGTCTGAAGAGGAGTTTGTTCATCATATCAGGGTTCACAGTGCTAAGAAATTCTTTGTGGAAGAAAATGCAGAAAAGCAAGCCCAGATGAAGGAGTCTGACTCTTGCACTGCGGAAGAGGTGGATTTCTCTAAGGGCCCAATCCGTTGTGATCGTTGTGGCTATAACACTAACAGATATGATCACTATCTGGCTCACTTGAAGCACCACAACAAAGCAGGGGAAAATGAGAGAGTCTACAAGTGTACCATATGCACTTATACTACCGTCAGTGAATATCACTGGAAGAAACACCTAAGAAATCATTTTCCCAGGAAAGTGTATACCTGCTCACAATGCTCCTATTTTTCAGACAGGAAGAACAATTATATTCAACATATTCGAACTCACACAGGTAAGTCTTTCATATTTTTTTTTATTTAATTGCAGTAAGAGTACTGAGAAACTGTGATGTATGAAGCAAGCCCAGAGTCTTCTATGTGCAAAGTTTGTTCCACTCCGATAAAGCTCTGTGCTCTCTTCTCTTAGTGCTACCAGGTTTTAGCCTCATGGAAGTGTGGATTTGGTTTGAGCTCCAGGTTGCAGTCCTAGAGGACTGAGAAAATCTCTCAGTGTCAGGGGCCCAAGAGGAGACAAAGAGCATCCTGTTTAGTAATTTGAAGCCAGTTTTTTGAAAAGGGTATGACAAAGTCTGCTTGTCGTGATTGTCAGGGTCTACAACGTGAAAGCCTGATGTACTGTAAAACCAAAACAAGCAGGTTACCAAAAGGTGCCTAAATCACATGCGTAGTTTTGAAAACAGTGCCTTCAGACTGAGCTGAAGCTTGACCAAGAAAGAACCGATACACACATGCAAAGGAGCCCTCCTGCATCTACAAAGTCAGAATAAGAGTTGAGGAGTATACTCAGTGAATTAATTCCTCTAAATGTAAAGGGGCCTCGTTTTTCCTAAGGTCTGCATCACAGCAGTAGCCATAGGTAGACACATACTTCTCTTGGCTTATAGGAAGCACCCGCAGGAGTCCTTGGCCCGATTTCCTGTCTTCTCCTAATGTTGGTTCATAATCTCAAGGAAAAGTGTGAGATGCTCTGGTTCATACCAAGTGGAACTGGAGGACCTTCAGTGTTGCTGGTATCCTGTGAGCTGGCCCACAAGTGGTTTAGGAAATACCTCGATTTGTTTCGGAGAGCCTCACTGGCCTCTTGCGTGGGGAGTCCTGAAGCATACCCAAACTTGAGACACCTTTCTAGAAGGGGATGTGGTAGCTGCCTCACCTCTTTGGGCATCGAGGTGCAGTTGCTTTGCCTCCTGAGCCCTTTTGTGGAAGCAGGAGGGGGCAGTTCCGACCTTTATCGCAGCTTCTCAGAAGCTTTTATTTCCACCTTGTGAAGGCTTGCTGCAGAGAGGGCAGACTTGCTAACCGTCTTCGACCGTGCTGACCTGACTTGGATCCCTTTTATTGTAGGCTGTGCCGGCTGAGCAAAACACTGGGGAATTTCTCCTTTGAAGTCATGTTTTGTCACAGCAGTGACATGAATGGTTTGGAGGCTTCAGTTCAGTTGTCTGCAGCTGTCTGGAAGGGGAGGGCTGGAGTACAGCAGCCTCCGGACTGGGCTTGAGCTCAAGTGTGCAGAAGTTTGTGTTCCATCATCATACTTCAGTATCTGCTTGGGAGGGTCTGCTGGGATTTTTAGGGCGTTAGGACATATTCTTCTCTTTAACAATAGCCACATGCTGGTGTTTAGAGCATACCATCAGTTTAAAAATCAGTCCTGTCTAATAAACGAGTAAACAAAGATTATTGTGAGGGGTGTTAGGAAGATGTTGTGGTTTATCCTCCAGTTTGTTTGCTTTGTGTGTATTGTAGGAGATAACAGGAGAGAGAGCAGGTAAAAATGACAAAAGAGGAGAAGGAAAACTAAATAAATCATCTGGGGAACTCATGACCAAATGTGAGACTGCTGTGGTGCCTGTCTGGTTTACATTTGTGTTGACTTGAAATTCATCCCTGCTTATGTTTATACATGACATTAGGTCCTTTCTCTGATCTCTGAATGCTCTTGTTGAGTTCTACAGGAACTCCCCATGAAAGCGTGTTTGCTGAGGAAGTGCCCTGTTATCACTGCATTTGACCAATTTACCAGTGAATTGTATTAAAAATAAAACCCAAAATCAGCATATTAAACTATGTAGGATATTGTCCAGTTCTCCTTTTCTACTTTAAAAAGTGGTCCAATCAAGGTTTCTGGTTCTTTAGTGTTTCTGGTTCTTTAGTTTCTCATGCCTATTCATTATTTTAATTAAGCTGAAATGAGTGATTATGATTTCAGCATTCTTAGTTCACCCTGGTAGTTGTTTCTTTGCTATCTCTTAACTAAAAAGCTAAAAACTTTCTGCTAGTTCTCATTTGGTAAGAAAACTTTCAGATGTGTTAGACTGAAGTAAAAGTACGTCTTGTTTCCAGTAACTGTTTATTTGAGGGTGGGGAGAGAGGAGAGTGTTAAAGCTGAAGGAAGAGTATTAGAAGAATGAATAAGCTACTGGTAGGTATATTTATACACCAGGTTAAAGATTTAATGTGGTATTAATGTGTAATCGATTGCCTTAAAAAAACAATTAAAACTGCAACTCATAGAAAACCCCTAAACAAAGAACCTCCCCCAAAAAATCCAGAAAAAACCAGCCATGGATACTTTATAATCAAACGTATTTGCAGACTGTTAACATAACAGTACTGAGCTTAATAGAAACTGTCTGAATGATACTAAAATGTCATTGGATTGTAGCTTTAAATGAAAACTTAAGAAAAATATTTGTTGGATACAAGATGGGAGGGATATACACATAGTTAATTTTCTTCCTATTTTATTGGTTCAGATGTTAAGAAGGAAGTTGGATTTGTTTGTGTCTTTGGTTTCCTGATTGCTAATAGGTTAAACAACTGCGGGTAGATAACTTTTCTTTCTCTGCTGTGTTTCATCCTTCACCTGACTTTTTCTCTGTGGGAAAATGCCTCCTTGCAGTTAATTGGATTCTGCTGTGTTTGAGCCGTCTGGTTTTCTGAAACACTGTCTCTGTGCAGAGTGCAGCTTCACAGGATCAAACGCTTTGCTGCGGCTGGAGAAAGGCAGTCTCCCTTTCGTGCCTGGATCCCAGGACTGGTTGATTCAGCTCACTAAAATGGCAGTAAAATATCCCTTTCCTCTTCCCCGGGTTGGTTTTCTGCTGGTTAGTGAGCCGAATCGAGTTACTGAGGCCGCAGATAGGTGCCAGAGCACATAGGCAGGAGCAGGGAGGGGGAGCAGGTCCCTCGAGTGGTGGGAGGAATGAATACCTGTCCTCTGCTTGTTTGGCAATGGGGACGGCGGAAGGGCAGGCAGAGGTCATCTGCTTGCCTGTTGCTTGCATCCAGGTTGGAAAGTCGGTGTCCGTGAACCCGCCTTGTACTGGAAGAAAGTTTGCAGCTTGTGACAGTGTTGCAAGCTGTTGACCTTGGGTGATTTAAGGACCCTGCAGATGGTCATAAGCCTGCCAGCTGGGAAAGCTGCATCTGGAAGAGCCTGTGTGCTGCCCAGGAGGAGGTGACCGGGGATGTTCTGGGCCATCCCTTCCTTCCTTTGCTGGTGGGGCAGAATGGATCCTTTGTGTCAGCGATAGATCTGCCTGGACTCGCGTGTGTTCCTTCAACATGTTGGACCAAGTTTTGACTTGATTTACCCGATCAGCTCTCCGCACTGCTGATCCTGGAACTGTACTACGGGCAAGAGAGTGCAGCATTGTTCTCCATTTTTATCCGTTTTACTTGTTAGAAGGAATTTCTGGAAAAACAAATTGAAAATCATCTGCTAGGCTATATAAACAAGGCATCGACCTCAGGCAGTTGCAGCAGTGTTCAGTGCCTAGCTTTGGGCTGTTATTTATTTTATTTTATTTTAGTTGTCGCAGGGGATCTTTCTTTCTTCCCAGCTGTGTTGGAAGTTGGATGGAAGAAGTTTCGTTTCAAGCAGACAGAACTTTTAGTGGCAGTACTAGAAAAGATTTATGAAGAGATGATCTTAAACTTGTTCACTGATCTTAATCTGCCTGTTTGTTTGCATAAAGCATCTGCCTAAGCTTTTGCTAGGTTGGGGCTTATTCTTTAAGTCTGGAGAGGGTTGTTGGGTTTTTTTGTGCCTTGTTTGCATATAATGAGCTTGTAAAGTTACAATAAAAATCCTGCGAGGAGTAGCATTTCTACAATACAGCCCTACAAGGTAGTCATGTATTTAATTCTCAAATGGCAATAATGCATTTTAAATAAGCTGCATTCATCATACTTTAAATCTAGTACATTTTTGTTGCTGTGCCCTACAGAAAGTACCTGAAAGAAAGCCTTTTCCACATTTCTAACCTTGTAGTAACTTTAAAGATATGAAATTTTAGGTAATGGGAAGAAGACATGACTGAATATTCCAGGACCTTTAGCCACATATTTTCAGATTGCAAGGAGTCATTTGAAAACAAACCCATTTCTTTATAACAAAAGGACTACCCCTCCCTTGTATGTGACCTAATCTTATTGTGTGTGTTGCACCAATCTCCTACCTTGTTTTAACTGGAAAGGGAGCGGGGGCTGTGGTTGTTAGGGTGAATTTACCTTTAAACTGCTGATCTAATCAAGAACGATAGTCTAAATGTTTGATGAGAGGAAGAAATGTGGGATTAGTCTGCATTACAAAGACCGCTGCTACTGTTATTTTGGCATAGACCTGCAGTGGAGCCTCACATCACATACTGGCAGATGAAGGTCTTTGCTGCTGCAGATAGAGCTGTGCCTCTGAAAATGAACAAACAGCCTGTGTGCAGGGCTTTTGCTGATGCCCAGGTCTCAGTGATTTGGAGAGCACATTGGTTATGTGCTTCGAGTGATGTAGCAAAATACTGTGATGTAATTCCAACTATGCCTTGAATAAATGTTACAACCGAGTAACTTACTTCACTCCTCTTTTCTGTTGGAGGTATCCGCCTAAGACTAAAAAGTGTTTTTGCAACTTGTGTGGAAATAAGGCTGCCTAGATCTGTCTCTGCTGTGCTAGAAGTTTGGGGCAAGCACTCCTGGTACTTATCTGGACCTGCCTAACAGATGTTAATTCTAGAACTGTCTGCCTTTATTTGGGGCTTGTCTTCACTTGAAAAGGATTTTCAAGTATCATTGTTCTGATAGTTGCACAAGCTAACTATCCCTTGTGGAGACCTAATTTATGACGGGTTAGTTTCCATTAGTTCTCCAGAAACAATAACTGCAGGCAGAGGGATTTGAGTCTTCAAAATAAATGTTGCTGCTACACTTGAGCTTTTGCTAGCAGCATAGTTTCACTGAGCAGAGCATTTAGCCTTTCCACACTCCAAGCATGCCAACAAAACCCAGCCTCTATCTGCACTTGTGTTCTGGCAAATGCAGGTCCATGCTGAATGGGTGCTTCCTGTCTTACTCCAAACTAAAGAGTGGTTTCAGGTAAGGTGTTATGTGAAGCAAGAACATAACTTGGTTTCTTCCTGGGTTTGTATTTTTTGTGCATCATCTGAGTTCTGGGAGAAAATACTGTAGGAAAGTCAGCTTTGGTGGCTTACGGCTTCCTAATGAGGTGGTGTCCTCATCACCTTTTGCCTGAGGCTACCATCAGATCTCGGATGGACACGAGGATGTGTCTCTCTCGTATTCTGCCCCTTCACTACCCTCATTCGTAAGGCATGGCGTGTTGCACTGGTCCAGCTCGGGCGTGTGTTTTGCTGAGGGATAATGTGCCCTCAAATACAGCTTGGTGGTGTGGGACAGCCTTACGTGTGTGGCTCGGGAACCCAGTTTGGAAATCAGCTGTGTTTCGGTCACTAATCTGCTGTTTGTTTTTGCAGGAGAGCGACCCTATCAATGTGCTATGTGTCCTTATTCCAGCTCTCAGAAGACCCATTTAACCAGGCACATGCGCACCCACTCAGGTTGGTACGGGGAGGCGGTGGCATGACTTGGGAAAAAGGGGGTGGATCACAGGGTCACAGCATGGTGGAAGTTGGACGGGACCTGTGGAGGTCATCCGGTTCAGCTCCTCTGCTCAAGCAGGGCCACCTAGAGCTGCCCGGTTCTGTGTGAGATGCCATCTCATCCAGTACGACCTGAATTTTAACTCCTGTTGTAACAGGAAAGGTTGTCTTTATCTGCTAAAGGAAATGCTAAGTGTTACTAATAGAAGTGATGACTAGGGAATATATAATTTTTCTTTCCCTTTTACTTTCCAAGATGTATTCTGAGGTTCGTAGGGCTGCTTTAGTAGTCCTAGTAATGTAGTAGCAAATACAGCATTGTGATGATATAGGAGCAGATTTTTTTGTCTTCCGTCTGCTGCCATATTCAAATCAAGGAAGCTGGGAAAATTTTGAGCAGCTGAGAGTCTCCTCTGTGCTGTCTGTGACTTCATCTCACCCAGGGGTTCTGAGGGAACCCTCTAGCTTTTGTTTAGTGGTACAGGAGGATATAAAGTAGTGTCTACTTACGGCGAGGAGACACAGAGCAGAAAAAAGCAAACTCTGGGTATTCACAATTGTCTCGATCTTGTGGCACTAAAATCCAAATTAGCAATCTTCACTAGCCTTTATTTCCGATTACTGATCATAAGCTCTGGTGTTGCCAACACCTGCTCTCTCTCTTGCAAATCTCTTTTTAATCAGTTAATAGCATTGTTGTAACAGCACACATGTGCTAGACACAAACACAGTTGTGGTTTGTGACTTCTGTAGGGGAGTCCAGGTGGATTTCAGCCTGTGCTTTTGGATTGCTAATAACTGCATTGACCAGACCTGGTGAATTCCTAATCCTAGTGAACAGTAATAAAAGTCTCCTGAACAGTAGTTGTTTCAATTTGAATAGATGAGGCTTTTAATTGAAAACAGAAGGCAGGCAATTTTAACTGTACTAGAGGCAGGGGTTTGAACCTATTAAAAATAACCAACTTTAAAATGTCATACCAGTATTTTTCATTTGAGAATTTTGTAAACCAAGCAGTCTGCTTTCAGAAACAAAAATATTTTTTTGGCAGAACGTCTAGGCTAAATACAAATTTCCAAATAGTTTGGTCAATACTACGCCTGGAAATGGTTTCATCAACATCTTACTCTCTCCTTGCCTGAGCAAGGAAGTCTCACATCTGAAGGAGATGAGGAGTGGGATCTGCACTTGGCCCTTGACTTAAAGGTCTGGGAGGGAGGGCGTGAACTGTGCTGACAGCAGTGGGAGTACACATGGGACTCTTGCTATCAGGGGTGTTTTATTAATAGCTCTCTTAGCCTCTGTTGCATGTCTCACCACATTGCCCAGGCCGCTGAACCTTTTCTGTGGTGATTTCTGGACTCCTGGAGTTTGCAGGAGCTCACCTTTTAGGGCACACTGGTGCTGGAGCTTTCTTCAAATGTCAGACAGTGAACAACAGTTGTCTACCACCCACATCACAGCTGTATTCTTAACCCTCTTGGTATACGTCCTTTCCACTTGTACAACAGAAAAACTGGGTTTAATAGAGGTGATGGATACAAACTCTTTGCATCCAACCTTTGAGTTACCCTGTTACAGCTGCCTCTGAGCAACTCTGCAGTTAGAAGGGCACCTTCATGGTGTGTGTCAGAGAGAGGCTGTTCTTGTCCTTGCTCTGTGTCACATAGAATCATAGAATGGTTTGTGTTGGAAGGGACCTTAAACATGGAGCTGTTCCCTGAAGTGTAGGCAATTAAGGTCCACACTTGCATGAAGGGTGAGCAGGGAAGCACATCAACCTTAAGCTCATGGAAAATGTCACCAGGAAGCAGGGGGACGGGAAGGAAGAAAGGAAGGAAAGAAACTGAGATGATGGGGAATCAAAGTAACCCTTCTTTAATTAATAAAGAGCTGCTGCAGGCAGATGTGAAATGATCTAGACTCTTAAACAAGTGTCCTCATCCTTTCTGCCAGTGAGGAGGCACAGCCTTTTATAGAGTTTAAGAGGGGGGCTGTGGATGAGCTACGTGTCTAACACCAAGCTGGCACCACAGTCACCGTGGCTTCATCTTTGTTGCTGGCTGCTCTGGCCTCCTGAGTTGTGCTGCAGAAAAAGAGCACGAGTATGGGCAGCATCGGGGCAGCGGGTTGCAGGGCTGGGAGAAGCACTGTTGTGCCATGAGCAGAAAGGCCTGGGGTGGATATTCAAGATGTTTAGGCATGTGTTAGTTCTGCAGGTCAGTTCTGAGACACCGATTCAGAGGTCAGGAGCATCCCAAAATTCCTCAGCTGAGTTTGCACATGCACAGCTGTTCTCAAAGTATTTCTGGACTTGAGTTGTTGCACCAGAAGTGTTTTTTCCGGTTTGCATTGATGTGTAAACAGAAAGCCACTTCTGCTGCGGCAGCATGCACTAAGCAGAACATTGCGGGGACGCTTCTGCAAGAGTCATTGCACAGCTGTTAAATGCAGATTTCAGTAGTGAAATGACAGCTTTGGACTGCATGTGGTTGGCTTGCCAAGAGTAGCCTGCAGCCAGTACACCATGTCTTTGAGACACTGTAACAGTGAACTGAATTATCAGAGGTAAAGATCATCTGAGCGGTGTGCCCCTTTCACGTGCTTTGGTTTTTTGCTAGCTACTTTTCCTTCATTTCCTTTTCAATGCAAACATGAAGTATGCTAAATCTGTGTAAAACTGGACTTTTTTGAAACGTTTGTGTGAAACTGCTATTCATCAAATGTTACATTTCCATTTTTCTACAATGCATTCAATGGACCAGTTGGGTATGGATTCCATTTGCTAATATTACTGTAGAGAGATCTCTGCCGGTATGTATGCATAGACAGATCCTGTGACGTTGTTCCTGCTTGTTTGATTTTGGATCCCCTTTCTCCCAATCCCCACCCCTTCTCTCTTTTTTTTTTTTTTTTTTTTTTTTGTATTTCGTTCTTGGTGTCTTGTGAATGTGTTTGTGACTTGTGGATTTCTTACGTTGACTTCACTTAATTTTAAAGGCGCATGGATAAATTTTTTTTTCTCCTTAAGTTTCATATTTCTGTATCTGTATTAGTGGGAATTGATTGCCCCCCACCCCCATGCTTAATAATCACCCTCATTCCCTTCTGCCCTTCCTTCCTTAGGTGAGAAGCCATTCAAATGTGATCAGTGCAGCTATGTGGCCTCAAACCAGCATGAAGTAACTCGTCACGCAAGGCAGGTTCACAATGGGCCGAAGCCTCTGACTTGCCCGCACTGTGACTACAAAACAGCTGACCGTAGCAATTTCAAAAAGCACGTCGAGCTCCACGTCAATCCGCGCCAGTTTCTCTGTCCTGTTTGTGACTACGCAGCATCTAAAAAATGTAACCTGCAGTATCACATCAAATCCAGGCATCCGGATTGTTCTGACATCACCATGGATGTTTCAAAGGTGAAGCTACGGACTAAAAAGAGCGAAGCTGACTTTTCTGAGAGCGCTAACGACAAAGCGGAGAAGGAGCAAACAAAAGCGGATTCAGCTGCAAAGAAAACTGAAAAAATAGTGAAAGTGGAGAAAAAAGATAATTTGGCAAAGAAGCCGATGAGCAATGTTTCTGCAGGCCAGGTGACAACCAGAAGTCGGAAATCGGCTTCAGAAAACAAGGAGGTGGATATTAAAACTGAGAAAAATACTGAGAAAACGTGTAAAACAAAGAAGGTCAAAAGAAAGGCAGAGGCTGAAGTAACCTCCTCAAAGCAAGAGCCTGCAAGTGATACCTTGGCAGTAACAAAAAAGAAAAAGAAAGTGGAAGCTAAACCTAGAGATTGCCAGGAAGCTCAAAAAAGTGATGTTGTACCAGAGGAGGAGCCTAAAAAGCAAAACACTTGCCTCAAGAGAAACAGAAAAAAGAAAGCCCTGAAAAATAAGCACAGTAAGAAAGGCAGTAAACTTGATCAGGAGAAGGTCGAGGAAGAGGACATGCCAGATGAGTGTCATGTCACAGAAGAAGGGTGTGTGAAGCCTGACACTGGGGGCAGCAACCAGGAGGAGAAAGATGCCAGTGACACAGTGGCATTAAGCACTGGTGCTGCTTGTGCTCTCAAGGGGGAGAGCACCGATCCCAAAGGAAGCTGCAGACAAGACCCAGGACAGCTTTGTCTGCCAGCTCAGGATGCAAACACAGACGCTGAGGTCGAGGACCAAGAAATGCCTGCTGCAGCAGGAGAGCATGAAGACGCTGTTGGTGAAAAGGAGGAGGAGAGAAAGGTGGACAGAAGGGAAGATGCTTGCTCTGAGGAATCTTCCCATGCAGCGTCTTCTGAAAACAGCTCGGATGTGCCCATGGATGTGGTACCAGATCTGGCACCTGAGAAGGAGCCGGAGGAAACCTCTGTGGCAGAAACTGTGAGTAACTCGGACCTGATGGACCTGACCAAGACGTGCCTGCCAGTGACAGAGCCGACAGGAGATGCTGTGCCGGCACCTGCACCCCCAGAAGGGGGTACGCAAAGCCTGAAAGTAACCCTGGCCTTATCACCTCCGGGTAACACAGCAGTGAATGAATCTCAGGAAATGGATGAGGATGAGGGCATCCACAGCCACGAAGGCAGCGACATCAGTGACAACATCTCAGAAGGAAGCGATGACTCAGGGTTGAATGGCACTCGCTCCGTACAAGAGGAGACAAGTCCAAAGACATCCCAAGGAGCTGCAGACACCACAGTGGCCAGGGAGAACTATGTGTGCATTTTTTGTGACCGCTCGTTTAAAAAGGAAGGTGAATACAGCAAGCACCTCAATCGCCACTTGGTCAATGTGTATTATCTTGAGAAGGCCACAAAAGGGCAGGAGTAGAAAATAGGTGTGGTTTGGGGGAATCTTCTTTTGTAAGATCTTATACAGCTTATGTACAGATACTGTAGATTTATTTTTTTTTTTTAAAGCACGATTTGCTTTAGTGTCTGCATTGGTTTGTTTTCTGGTTTAGGTTTGTTGGTTTTTTTAAGTTGAAAATATTTTTGACAACTTTTTGTGTAACGGTGAACTCATTAACTATGGGATCTCTTCATTAGAGAAGGCAGGTAGGGTGTGTGAGACTGTGTCCTGTAAAGTCAGTGTAAGCTTCTAGTCTATTAGCTTATGCAGTTCTTATATAAAGAGTTTTAGGAATAAGACCGTAGCTAACAATACACAAGTTGGATGTTTATAGAGCCATTGGCATTAGCTGCTTTTTGTTCTAGCAGCCAACTCCATCTCCCTCCCCTCTTTCCTTTCCCTTTTTTTTTTTTCCCAATTATTCTTGATGTGTCTTGGTGTTCAAAGTGTTAAACTACTTGACGGTTTTTCTACCAGGAAGATAGCTTCTATTACATAAAGAGCACTTTGTAAAAGAAATCAGAGTTGGCTAGTGATTAATGTAACTGTTTAAGATAATTATAATTGTGAATATACATTTCAGATCCCCTAAGCATGAACGGTGAGCCAAAATTTGGGAGTAGTCCTTCCAACTTTTGACTGGAGAACGTCTATCTTGATTAATATCTTAATGACTATGATATATAATTGGCTTTGTTGTGGGGGAACAAGTTTGTTATTTTTATTTCTGCCTTTTTTTTTTAAATTGTGCTTTAAGGGCTTAAAATATTGCACATTGTTTTTGATTTTTACCTATGCAGTTTAATCCTTTAGGAATAGCGCTTGTGCAGTACATTTACACTTTATATATGCATGTTTGGTTTTGTTTGTATAAGGTATTTTTTTTTCTTATTTTGAAACTTTCAGATTCGTTGCTTACCACAAACTGTGTCAGTTTTCTGTGACACTCTTTACTGCAGATTTTTCTTGTTTTTCTGGGGTGTTATTAATTGTGCTTGAAGTTGCTGAAATTATAAATTGCTTGGCTATATATTTTTGTCTGGCTTTAAAATTGCATCCTTGAGCAAAAAGATATCAATGCAATTTCAAAAGACTGTTTTTGAGGATTTGGTTTATCATGGAAATGCCACTTCTGATATTTTGAATACTCATACAGAGTAATAAATTCTAATTTATAATTTCAGTTCACCAGACAGGAAAATTCTTGTTCTCAGTGGAAATGGTCTGCAGATTCTGTAGAATGCGGTCTAGATTATTTTTTTCCTCTCCCCTTTTAATTTCATTGGTGAACAGCAGTTAAACTTCTTGAGCTTGAGAAAATAAAATAGTAGCAGTGGTATAAGTGTGGTTCATCAAAATCTAACATCTTGCACACCAAAAAACTAAATAACGATAAATCGACTGGTAAGCAACAAACCTGGCATTAAAAGCTGTAGGAATTCCTGCTCTTTATTCATTCAAGCCACATTTAATAAAATGATCCTGCTTCCATGCGGAGAGAAACATGTAAGTGATCAGATTGTCATCTCAGGTCTACGTGTCATACCAGGACGTTTTCATTCTAGCTGGAGATAACTTCTGGCATGCACAAACGCAAGGGGGATCGCATGCTTACTGCTTGTAGCCAACCAGTGGCAAAATGTAAACGTAATCCAAACCAGCAGGGAAAAAGCAAAACCCTCCAGTCCCATCCGTGCATTATTCCGGCTGGTGTTAGCTGCCCCTCCAGGGGGAGCAGCTGGGGGCAGCTTCTCTGGTTGTCAACTCCAAAGAAGCAAATTTGGCCGTAGGTGTTATTTGGAGAGTGGAGTTGAGGAGCTCGGACAGTAGTTGTCGGAGCACTTTATTGCAAATATTCTTGATAGAAGCTCTGGAATAAACACTGTCCTTCCCTGTGTGTTTCCGCAGCATCTTCCCCTCCAAACCCACCAGCTTGAATGAATAGAGAGCAACAGTGCTACATTGCTTCTGCTTTTTGGGAGAGATTGGTAATAGGAGGCCAAAGATTTGAGAGGGAAGGCATCCCTCATGGCAGAAATAAATTGTATAATGTATAGTGAGTTTTTGTTTGCTTAGATAGTGTTCAATCCTTACCTTGGCTGTGACAATCATTGTCGACTGAAGATCAAGTTGCAACTATATTTATGTTAAACGTTAAGAAAATAAACCTAGTTGAATTGTTTTCCTGAACGACCAGTTTTAATAGCCTCTAGGTGTATGTTTTCTTCATAATAGCGTTTTCTTTATGTATAAATGTTGCCACCATTTGTGAGCAATGTGAGCAGATGCTGGGAATTCCAGTACTGTGTAGAGGTTTTATAGCTCCCCTCACAGCCTTGCGAAGAGCCTTTGCCACCTTGTGAGAGACTTCAAGGACTGTAACTACATTCAAGTAAACTTGTGGACTGGCCTGATAGTTTTCCTGGCTTGTTTTTGAATGAAAATAATGGTGTTGACTGACTTTAAATCTCTCTCTCTGAGATAAGATGTGGTTCTCCAAGATACTCTGCTGCACATTTCTGTGAAGTGGTCAAGGTTTCAATGCTTGATCTGACAGGAACTCTTTGAAGACGCCAGTTGGCTCCTGTTCAGCAGTGTTTCTTACCACAGGATTAGAAACTGAAAATAAATTATTAACATATTAAGAAGAAGAAAAGTTGATTGTTTTCTATCTGAGACCCATCAACAATGTCCTAAAATACCTAATGTTGGTGCAGAACCGTGTTGGAATTCTCTGCTTGGTTAAGACCAAGGTTTGGGAGTATGTTGTGGTAAAGCAGCAAGGATGTAATGCATCATGTGTACCTAAAATGTTAGATGTTGCTAATATTGAATATTTGAGGGGAGGTACAGGTCAGGTAGCCCACCATATACGGTGGTCTTGCATTGCTGTATCTCCCTTTAAACAATGCCTTTCTTTTTTCTTCTTTTTTGATACTCTTAAATTATTTTGTGTTGGTTTTTCCAATGCTAGTGTTTTTGTGTTTCTTGGCAATAGTATCTGTGTGAGTGTTCAACCTCCAATATGTGGTTGGAAGGATTAGCACACCGATACCCCTACGCTGCCAGCCCTCGGGTAAGCAACGTGGTGGTTTGTGCTTTTGCTGTGTGAATCTATACGTTCAAAGCAACTGCCCTGAGAAATGGTCTAGAAGTGGGTAGCTAGGCATTAATAATCCGTGGTATTGTTAATTGCTCTTTCTGGATTTTGATGATCTAGGCTGGAACTTTAGTTGTTTGAAGAAGAATGTTTAACAACTGACAGGCCAGTTAAGATACGGTAATGTCATTGATTTCAACAGGTTTAATTGATTTCGTGTAGCTGAAAGGTATTAAAATTCAAGAGTTTTCTTGGATGTCAGTTGTGTAGATATGTGGCGTGCATACAACATTAACAGAATCCAGATAGCTGTAATGGAATTGTTATATGTGTACATATGTTTTCGCCCTCTAAAATTATACTAGCTAACAGACCTTTGTAAGTGGCATGGAAACATGTTTATGATGTTTAGTTGCACCATATTTGATGCTTTTACAGTGCAATACTTGTATTCTCTGAATTAAACCAAAGGTAAATTTTTTTTTTCATGCTTTCTCTACTGTAGTGCATGACAGTCTTGTCTACATTTGTAATAGGTGTAAAACAAGCCAGATCGTACATCCTGTTTTTACCTAAAACATGTATAAGAAGTCTTTTGTTCAAAATGTAGTATAAAGTTAAACTAAATTGCATTATATTAACCCTTACAAGTGTATTTTCCTAAGCATAGTTATGGTTAAATAAACTTTATTAAGGAATTTATAGCTTCTGTCTCTCACTTGTTAATGGCTATGAAAGCCATTTATAACTAAATGCAGTGCAAGCGTTGGTGACAGATCTGTTCAAGACCTCGAGCCAGCGTTGTCTGGGGGGGCCAGTACGTAGATGCCACATGTGTGCACACACAGACTTGCCTGCAGACAGGGGCAGCGGCTCCAGAAATGGATTCTTTTCCCATTTCAACACATTGTATTAATTTCCCTGCCCGCTTCAGTGAGGGCAGGGCACAAGGTGGCAGATGCATGCGTATGGGTGAGGTTCAGACTTCATGCTGGGCCCATTTGTGACTTTGCAGGACAGGCCCGATGGGCATTAAAGGTATATTCCCTGCCACTTGAGAAGAAATGCAGCTTGAAGAAAGCTGTGGAATTTGAATTTCAGAGGTAATGCAGGTGACAATTCCTTCTGCATTTCAGTAGGGTGACTGATGCTCTCTCAGTTGGGGAAATAGCAGTAGATTTATAAAAATTATGCTACCCACCGTCGCTATGGCTACAATACTGTCTACGTAGATCTGGAAAATGTCTTGAGAGCCTGCAAGGGTAATTTCATCTCTGCCAACCTGGCCCTTTTAGAAAAACTGAACTGGATTAACCCATGATGCTGACCTGTGTTCTAGGGTTTGGTCACTCTTACCTCCTACTAACACAGCTCAGTTCCTCTTTGCCATGGGATGAAGGCACATGACATTTGAGGAACTAGTGGGGATACTCTTACATGCAGCTGTGGCAGCTTTGAACAACTTGGGATGCTCTTAGAAGTGTAAGAAATGAGCTTTTTGCTTCTCAATCAAGAGATGTTTTCTCACAGACAATGACTTCCTCTGAGTCATCTTAGTCTTTCAGTGGGAATTTGGGTTGCTGAGTCAAACAGCAAAGAGCAGGGTGCACAGCCGCCATGGGACATGGTCTTGGAGGGCTGCAGGTTGGCAAGGGCTGTCACCACCTGGGTGAGGGGCGAGTTTTGGCTCGCTCTCCTTGAAATCTTGTAGGCAGTGTGTGTGCAGTTTATGGTAAAGCCAGTATAAGGACAGGGAACAGGAGTGGTACCCGAGCCTGCCCACAGACTGCAGGGGAGATGCTCTAAGAGTGTAGCGTAGGGCCAGCAGGGCGGGGGTACTTGCGTGCCTCTTGGCCTGCGCTGTGTGTTAATGATTTCAAACTGGATTGATAGAGGAGGCCCTGCCCTTTGTACCACGAGCTAGTGCTGCCCACCACCCCCCAGGAAGGTGTTCTGGGGACAAGCTAGCTGGAAGGAGAGGACACAAGTGGGTTGGCAACATGAGAAACTGTTTGCCCTTAAACCTGCAGCCAGCTCATCCTTATCTTTGACTAGCTGGGGGAAAATCTGCTGGTTTTTGCCTGGCGGAAAATGGGTTTCAGTTTCTAAGCTGAGAACATGCCCAGAAACTACTTCATGCTAAGTTGTTTTTTACAGAAGCAGATAGCCGAACACAAGTGCATGGCTCTGTGGTCCCTTGCAGGGCAGTGTAAGCTCCTGCCCACATAGCAAGATGTCCAAAGGGTGAGTTAGCAGGTGGGGGGCAGCTTGCCTTCCTGCTGGCTTGTATGGGGCCTGTTGTGATAGACTGTGGCCCCTTTGTAGCAGAGCCTGTTGCGATAGGACACAGGGTAATATTTTTAAACTAAAAGAGGGTTGATTTAGACTAGATGTAAGGAAGAAATTCTTTACGCTGAGAGTGGTGAAACACTAGAACAGGTTGCCCAGAGAGGTGTTAAAAAACTCCTCCCTGGGAACATTCAAGGTCAGGTTGGGTGGGGCTTTGAGCAACCTTACCTAGTTAAAGACGTCCCTGCCCGCTGCCAGGGAATTGGACTAGATGACCTTAAAAGGCCCTTCCATCCCCTCACAGTTGATGATTCTATGATTCTTGGTCTCCTTTAGCTCTGTATATCTGCAGGAGAAGCCATGCTGGAGGTAGGGGGACAGATGAGATTTGCGACTGGATTAGTTTCCATCACCGTCAGATGAAGGAGAGTTATGGCAGAAGGTTGAGTGGAAAAACGGTGACTGGTCCTTTGGTGGGGATGCTAGTGATAGGGACATTGGCAGTGCCCTGGGTGGTTACTCCTGAGTGCTGGTTCAGGTTTGTGCTGCCTTAAAAAGGAATTCAGGAGGCAAAACTGCCAAGGGGCAGCGATTTCTAAGTGGAGAATTCAAGACTACATGCTTGCCTTGTGCAATGCACCTAGCAAGGCCATGGAATTGCTTGCAGCACAGCAGGGGCAGCGCAGTACATGTTCACTTGTCCTCTGATCTGGCCTGGTTGTTAGCACTCTGTTCAGCATCCCTGAGCCCTGCAATCATGGAGGAAAACAAAAAAGAACGCTGAGAATATTTTCTGTTGCTGTGCTGGAGGTCCTTATTTTAATAAAGGGCTCATATGCAGTTCTAGTCCTTCCAAAAGGCACTAAGACTTGGGTCTACTTGCTCCTGACCAGAATAATTCTGATGCTTAGAGGTTAGGTTCTCTAGGGAACACCTAGAGAAGCTGAAGGTGCACAA
>NW_009696130.1:0-1703 GCF_000703405.1 Apaloderma vittatum
TCTCTCTGCTATCTCATCATTACCGACCTTCATAACCAGAAACAGGTAATAATCAGAGGGTTTAACCAGACCTGGAAGCTTCTTAATAATATCCTTAACCCGGGCCCCAGGTAGGCAGCAGACCTCCCTGTGGGTTGGATCCGAGCGGCAGATAGGGCCCTCTGTTCCCCTCAGAAGGGAGTCACCCACAACAATCACTCTCCTTTTTTTCTTGGACGAAGAAGTCCTAATGCGTATGACTGGCTGATTCACTGTAGACCGTATGGCTGGGTGGTTTACTCTTAAAAGCCCCATCCTATTGATGGACCTGCACCTGTCTCTTCCTTTGCCTGGCTCTCATTGGCTAGAGCCCCAGACCTGTTTTGCAAGGGCAATGGGGCAGGTGAGGGAGGCTGGGCAAGGATGTTCCTTCCTTTTCTGGCAGGCACCTGCTTCCACTCTTCCCCATCCTTTAGCTCCCGTCTTTTTGCTTGATGATCACAGGTGATGCTGAAACTTGAGATTTAGTCCATGGCAGGGCACATCTTTGCAGCCTAAAGTACTGTTTAAAATTGTATTATGTATAGAAAAATCTCGACTACCCTTCTGTATTTAAGGCGCTAAACATTTTCCATTTTAGGTCTTTACATTTGGACTTTTCTATGTGTAAATAAATAAAAGAATTTTCATGTTTCAGTATTTTTTTAATGCAATGTTATAAAGCAGTCTTATAAAGGTAGTTGGTATTGCTTTAGAGGAGTTCCACTAATTTAAAGTGAAGTACATTATTAATTTGAGATGTTATTGGTATTATTGATGTCAGCATAAATGTAGGTAATGTCCACGTAAATACAAATATCTTAAATTTGGCAGTAACCTTGGGAAGGAAAAGTGATATTGTAGAGATTGCAGTCAAGAACAAGTCTGTTCTATGGGTCATAGGATGCATGTTTCAGTCTGTCTTCAATCACCAGTATTTTCTTGCTTGTGCCTTGCAAACACTGACTTCAGAGAAAAAAGTTCAGTATAAAACATCCTTTCTGTTTCTGTGGAAGATTACCTCAAACAGTTGCTACTTATTGATTTTTTTTTCAGTATTCCAGCAGCAGGTTGCTCAGTGTATCAGGTTATGAAAGTTTTTGCTTTGGTTTACGTTTGCTGCCAGTAGGCTAAATCTGGAGAGATAATAAATGCTGAAATTTGACTTTACAGGTAATGGTGAACAGGCAGAAAAAAAATCTTATGTATAGACACCAGGAATGCAGTATGGTTGAGTTTGCTCTTGAACTTACGCCAGACTGGGAGAAACATATCTTTGCCTTCCAGAAATGCTTTTTTAATATTTGCTTTTAATTTTATGACTCTGATCTCTTAGGAAAATCTGTTGATTGTACTTGGAATTTTCTTTGGGGGGGAAAAAAGGTTCTTTTAAAGGAAATAAGGTATTTTTGATATGCAGTACATAGGATCATAGAATAATTTCAGCTGCAAGAGACCTAGATCATCATCGAGTCCAGCCTTTGTCCCAGCCCCATCAACCGGCTAAACAATTCCCCCCAAAGCAACGTCCACCCATCTCTTAAATACCTCCAGGGACAGGGACTCAACCACCTCCCTGGGCAGCCTGTTCCAATAGCTGACAACTCTTTCAGTAAAGAAATTGTTCCTAATATGTAACCTGAACCTTCCCTGCCGCAATTTGGATCCATTTCCCCTCGTCCTGT
>NW_009696130.1:1872-6521 GCF_000703405.1 Apaloderma vittatum
CTACCCTCTCCAGCACCTCAATGTCCCTCTTGTACTGAGGGGCCCAAAACTGGACACAGCACTCGCAGTGAGGCCTCACCAAAGCCGAGCACAGGGGCAGAATTACATCCCTACTCCTGCTGGCCACGCTGTTGGCCTTCTTGTCCCCCTGTGCACACTGCTGGCTCATGTTCAGCCACTGTCCATCAACACCCCCAGGTCCCTCTCTGCCTGGCAGCTCTCCAGCCACTCCTCCCCAAGCCTGTAGCGCTGCTGGGGGTTGTTGTGGCTGAAGGGCAGGACCCGGCATTTGACCTTATTGAATTTCATGGAACTGGCCTTGGCCCAGCGATCCAGCCTGTCCAGATCCCTCTGTAGAGCCTCCCTGCCCTCAAGCAGATTGACACTTCCACCCAGCTTGGTGTTGTCTGTGAACTTACTAAGAGTGCACTCTGTCTCCTTGTCCAAATTGTTGATGAAAATGTTAAACAGGAGCAGCCCCAGCACTGAGCCCTGGGAGACACCACTTATGACTGTCCGCCGACTGGATTTAACTCCATTGACCACAGCTCTTTGGACTTGGCCTTCTTTGGACTTCTTATCTGCTGCCTATACAAATGTGGAAGTTGTTAGGCAGTTTCACTGAAGCTTAGATTTTTATTTTTTTTTTTTAAGCCTGTGAAGATACACTCCTATGTGCTTCACAAAAAAATTTAAAATCTGTTTAGATAGAGTAAGTATTTGTTAATTGTCTACAGTGGAGCAAGGACATTACCTGTTCTATGTGGTAGTAGCTTGAGAGCTGTTCAGCTTGCAACTTGTAGTACTGGACAAGCAATGGATTTCTCTTCTGAGTGAGAAGGGAAAGTAAGATAGGAGTTTTACTGTGGGAAGAAACTAAGAGTTTTGCAAAAAAAGCTCAAGATGTAATAAGGAGGCCTAGGAATACTGTGGAAACATGAAAGATATCCAAGAACCTAAAGTTTCTGCTATGAGACTGGGAGCTAAGCTTAGCTATCGTTGCTTTTGAGGAACAATTTTCTTAGTCTGAATCTATTTTAATTTCTCTGAGTAGTAAATAAAAAGTTTACTACACAGTGTCTGCATCAAGATGCTAACATTTTCTTATTTTAGTGCATGAGAATTTTGTTATAAATTAGTGTGATATAGGTAATTGCCGTTAGACCTTGGCAAAACTGACTTCAGTAGCATGCAACTTACTTTGTTTTCAGAAATTTTAAGTTACAGTAGATGATTTCATATTCAATATTGTTTGGTTTTGTATAAAACTTGGGAGACTTTTCTTTCCACTGAGTTTCATAGGAAGTAATTGGTTTAAGTATGTTGTATATTAGATGACTAATGTATTTAAGATCTTATCTGTGGCTATTTTTTTTTCCTTAAAATGTGTCACTTTACATCCTGTGTTCAGTACAGTGGTGGCAAGCATTATTCTAATTGGTAAGGTGTCAGAGTCTTTTTTTAATCTACAACATTTTGTTTCATATTAAGCTTACAAAGCAAGAAGAAAGCTTTATAGAAGCTTTTCTGAGAATATAATGTAGTTTTATTTTAATAAAGACATTTTACTTAGACATTATTGTTAAAGCCGTGCATGTGAGAGAAGAGTTGTAAGTATGTCTGACAGACAAGTACTTTGAAATCGTTGCTGTAGAAGATACCTCTCTAATTTATGGAGACCTTGAAAACAGCAGAATCATTTGATTTCCATGTAGTTTGTTGTAGTCAGTAAACCTTTACATTCATAGCTGCAAAACTTATTGTGGAGTTGTTTTACTTGTGTGCAGAATTGGCAGGAACATCCATGGTTAACATCTCTTGTAAGGTAGTGTATTTTCAGTGGAAAAAACATTGTCAAATTAGGTCTCTAGTCTTTCATACTGGTTTCTGCTCCAAATAGAAATAGTTTCAAACCACTTGGCTGAATTGGAAAATAAGGGTAGCGGAAGACTTAGTGGTGAGGGGGAAAGAAAAAAGTGGAAAAACAACTGAAGAAAAAGTCACATAACTAGGCAAATTGCAGTTAAGTTGTGCTGGGGTGTGTGCTGGGGTGTGTGCTGGGGTGTGTGCTGGGGTGTGTGCTGGGGTGTGTGCTGGGGTGTGTGCTGGGGTGTGTGCTGGGGTGTGTGCTGGGGTGTGTGCTGGGGTGTGTGCTGGGGTGTGTGCTGGGGTGTGTGCTGGGTGCCGCAGTGGGTTCACTTGTGGGTTCTGTACTTTATCTTATCCAAGTTCTAACCTGAAAACAGAATTAGTATCTTTTGGGCTTTTTTTCCACATAACCCTGGAGTGCTTCAGCATTAGTGTATTCATAGTTAGACGTTAGATGAAATAGGTTGTTATTCTTGCTTTGTTTCTGACTTTTGGATGTGTTCAACTTTGCTATTCCTTTAGCCTAGCTTTAAACTAATCTGCACTTTTCAATTGTTCTGCTGTAACAGTTGAGTGTTGATGGTACAGTACTTCATGCAGGAAATTGAAGCATTCGTTACGTACCATTAGCTAGCTCAGCATTAGCTTTCCATCAACTGCGGACAATATAGCCCATAGTGTGTGTGTGGGGTGGTGTTGGAAAAGCTAAAAAACCCACAAATTACTGGAATGCTCCTTTATCTGCTCTGTAGTGAATAAGCTTTAGTACTGTCATTTTTAGACTTCTAAAAAAATTAATCTAGGTGTTATATCACTCCTTTCCAGAAACAGACTTTCGGCAGTTACTCTAAACTGATTATATGATCCTGAAAGACTAATATGTATGTAAATATTTTGACCAAATAAACGTATTCACTTGCGTGTAATCCTAAAGTGATCTTGGTGGGATTTTGGTGAAAACCTATAAATGAAGTGTGATTTATAGATTAGAGTCGATTTTTCTTCTAGGTAAGTGAGAAAATATAAATGTTTATGCACTGAACAAAAAATAGCAGTCTTCAATTGATGGTCATTTTGAGTTTACAGAGATGAAGAGATTGATTGGGAATCTCAATTGTTTTGTAGTTAGTCCAGTCTGCCATTTGGGGACAAATTGTAGTGATGACACCAAGTGCCATATGTATCTTCTAATGTGACAGTATTTTGACCAGAACTGGTTCCTACATTAGTGGTGGTTAGGTTGTAGTCTTTCAAGTAACAAAATTAAATGTACAGATCAGATACTGAAGTTTGGATATTGGTAGCACTCAGATTTCATGTGACTTTAAACCATAGTACAAGAGGAAATACAGTATCATAACTAGAATAGACTTTTTAAACAACCTTCAGTAAGGATAACATACTTTTGGCTAGTTTTTGTATAGAGAAAGATGTATTGTGTTAATAAATAAACCTGTTTTTCTCTTAGTTTTTTACATGTCAAAGAAGTTATATACAGTTTGCTGATGAAATTCCCCTAGGGAAGTAACTCTGTGTGTGTAAATTTAAAAGGTAATTATTGAATCTTGAATTGTTGAAAATAATGTGTAGTCATTGATACCATGAGAGGGAAATACAATTTTGGATTTTTTTATGCACATACAACTTGACAGGAAAATAGGACTTTTTAGAAAGCTTGACTCTAAATTCTTGTACATGGGCCACTCATTTTCAATTAGCCTGCTTCTTTGAGTGATTCTTCTTTGTGTGTGTGTGTGTACTGAGACTGTTTGCATGTAGACTTGTATTCAATTAGTTAATGTTGTGTGGGGAGAATAGTACAAATCTGTAAAAGTAAAGATAGATTATTTTCTTTTAAGAAAATCCTTCACTTTCAGGAATGCTGATAATCTCATTTACATGCCAAAATTAATAGTTTCTGTTCTTGTTTCGCTTTGCAAGATTGTTTTTTAAAATACAGAATGGATTACTATATTACAGAAGGTAGAAGCAGAAAAAGACTGGATGCTGTCTGAACAGTAGAGTTTTCTGAGGTAGTCTTAGCAAGTGAACAGAAGAGTCCGTGGAAAACAGTAAAAAAGACGTGATAATGTAGAAGGTATTTGAGATACTAGCACTTCCAATAATGTAGTGTTTGTAATGCAAATGAAATATTAAGTTCACTTGTGATCCGCCAGCTGCTTTGGAGTGCTCAAGAGTAGAAATCAAAGTAAAAATGTTTTGAGGCCTTATATACTGAGAAAAATTGCATAGCTGAGCTTCTGCATGATCTGTTATAAGGAGATTTCATTTGTCTTTGAAATTAGGGTATTAATGTTTGTTTTCTTAAGTAAACACATGTATCTTCTGAAGTGAGAAGAATGATCTGCATGTGGTCAAGAAGTAGTTGCTTTGCTTGTTTTTCTTTTATGCTGCTGAAACTCGAGGAAGGATTTCTAACTCGTTAATATATTGCCTACTTTTCTTTGTGGAATGCGTGTGGCAAATATGGCATCCTGTCTTCAGTATTTTGAAAGGCAAGCTGTCTGGGAAATAATGTGAACAGTGGTTTTTGATGGCCTGAATGTGGATGCTGCTGAAGATACATTTCAGGTGTGTCTTCACTTCTTGTGTGTTTCATATGTTTCTCATCTTACTCGTGTAGAGACATCAGTCCTCTTAGGCAAAACTGAAAACGTTCATTCTTTTTTCTTGGATTAGTTCACATCTGGTGCAAAATACTATTGGTTTTTTTTTGGGGGGGAAAGGGTATTTGTCTTGGGTTACAATATGTAACCAAA
>NW_009696131.1:0-6284 GCF_000703405.1 Apaloderma vittatum
TCGTGCTACCTTGTGCTCCCCTACTCACTGAGGCAATGGAAAATGTACATAGGTCATACCTTGTCCATCTTCACTCATATGTAAAAAAGAGGGGGAAGTATTTGGCCCCAAATCAGGAGAGGCAGCAGCAGTCACTGCTCATGTTCCCATTCTCCCTATCAGTCTACCCAGGGAGTCAGGTGTGAAAGACAAACAGAAAGCACGGTGACTGGTGGGCTCCCTGCACATCCATCTGTTCTTGAGCTCCCTGCCAAATGCAGAAACTCTTTAGACTGAGGTTCTTACAGGTTAAAAAAGCTGAAAGCCGCATTTTTTAGAAAATGCTTTTTTTCCCAATACTAGTGGTAGCTCAAGTGTGCAAAATGTTTGGCCTACGGAGTTTGTCTGATAAAACTCTCAAAATCAGACAGACAAAAGTGTCAGGAAATGGATATACCACCACATCAATAAAGGAGTCATTGTCCGTAATTATTATTTTGACATATGCTAAATGTACGAATAAATAAGGAACAATAACTGGACTGTGAAATGGCAATACCAGAACAATTTTCTAGTGAGATTTCCCCCAGAACTTTTCTGTATAATTAAGTAAAATAAAAACCTCTAGTGGTATCAAGCAGAACCTTAGAACTACTTTTTAAATGCTACTTAAAGGAAAAAAAGGTACTGGTCGTTTTCAAGAATTATATGCTGTTGATCAAATGGGTGGATGAGGAGGGTGGACTGAAACTCCTTAAGTAGTGTCATGTTTTCTAGTTGTGACTGCAAATGTCAACAATGTGTAAGTGTCTCTGAAAAAGAAAGCTAGTTCTTTCCCGGGGTTTCACATTTAGTCCTACAAACACATATTTTGGTAGAAGAGGAAACTAGTAAAAAAGCTCTCTGAGAGGCTGTTGAGTTCTGACCCAATTTTAACAATGTCAATGACTGAAACAGGCAGCAAGAATGTGAGCAGATATGTACTGAGAGTACCCAGGGCATCTCATGTGGCTGTGCCCTAAAGCTTCACCAGGGGCTGAAGGAATGCCATGCAGCTGAAAGCAAAAGTCATCCCTTCTGTTAAGCACCTCACCTGTTATTCTCCTTCTCTCTCTGCCCCCTGCCTTGCTGTGGATCTATAAATACTCCAGAAGTGTGATAAATAGAGGATTGCTGCTAAGGCTTTGTCAGCTGCAGTTGGAGCTGACTGGACAACTGTTAATTATGCCTCAGTAGCATCCAGACGGGTTTAAATCCTTTTCGTTCTTTGAAATGCTTGGTCTAGGAAAATTTAAGGAATAAAGGTTGTTGTAGCTGTTGGGTGTTTGCTTCCCATTCTAGAACTTCCTATTCTAGAGACACTGATTGCTGCATGGAGGGCTGTTCTTCTCGCTTCCACTGCCTGTTCCTGGAAACACATACACTGTATAATGGCAAGAAGATGCTTCTGCAGATCTGTCGCTGCGGGAAAGCAGTGCAGCTGCCAGCAATGCATATTTATCCATGTAAGTTTTTGCCAGCAGACAAAACTGAGCTGGTAAGAGAAAGCAGTGAGCTGCAGGTGATGGCACTGGATTTCCTGAAAAAGAATAAAGGATGGAGCCAGCATAAATGCCTTGCTGGAGACAGACTGGTGATGAAGGAATCACCGCGCAGTGGTTCGGGCTAACATAGTCCAGCTGCATGTGAAAAGCTCTCAAAGGATCCAGCACAATCCAGGGATATGTGTCTCCTTCTCCCCCGACTCACTTGGAGCTCGCCAGGCTGAGCTGTGCAGGTGTCCATGTCTTCACCTACGAGCTTGGTGCTCTGGGTTGCTTTTATGGATTTGCTGTGACATATTTCTACTTGCATTTCTCTGAAGAAAGGCTTTGCTCTGACACATTCACGGCAGATTCCGATTTCTTCCACCAGTAAGGGGCTGCACATCTCAGCCTAAATCCTGGTCTAAAACACCTCGTCTGAGGTGCCAAAACAGAGGAGACCACCCATGGGTGAACATGCCCTTGGGGTCTGTTCCTGGCTGGAACAGGCAGGACGCAGGAACAAGCACAGACCATAGCTGAAACGCAAAAAGTAGATTTATTCTGGCTACCTGGGAATCTTCAAGAATCTTTGCAGCAGCACCCAGACGAGGCACGCAGGCAGCGATCACACGAGCAGCTCGACAAGCAGCAGCACAGGCATAAGAAAATCTCTCCTTGCTAGAAAGCGTGTGGCATTTATCCCGCTGCTTCGTTATGTTTACTTGCTGCTCTGCCCAAATTCCCAGGACTCTTTCCTGTGAGGGTGCCGGAGTCTCCTGCTCTGGAGACTTTCAAACCCCAGCTGGGCGCGTTCCTGTGTGGCTGCCCTGGGTGACCCTGCTCTGGCAGGGAGCTTGGACTAGATGAGCTCAAGCGATCCCTTCCAACCCCCAACATTCTACCATTCTATGATTCTATGATACATCCTTGTTTGGAGAGGAATCACATGGGGTCAATTTGCTCTACTTTGTGTCTGATCGTTTTCTGCCTTTTAATCAGAAAGTCCATCGAGGAGGGGAGGCACATCAAAGCACCTCAATTTTACTCATCCCTGCAAGCCCAGGGCCCCGTGCTGCCCAGTGAAGGCCGTTTAGTGACAAACAGTGCTGCCCCCTGTCATTACCCGGGAAACGACGTCTGCCCCACTCGCCTGGTGATGTTCCCGCCTAGGAGCTAGGAAATAGGAACAAGCAGGTGCTCTGCTTCTTGATGTGCTCTTCTCTCATTCTTCCTGCTACCCCAGCAGGTTGAGCTGCTCTGCTGAAGACCTCAGCTGGGGCTACTGCAACACCAGGAGACACGTGGGGATATTTCCACAGCATGTGCTCACTCCAGCTTTTTTTTTTGTTGCAGTTCTATACATACATTACATACATATTCACTACTTTTTCTGCAAAATAATTATTGTATCTTCTCCTATTCTAAGAATTATTTACATTATTTACTTACTTAGAGGCGCACATCTCACTAGCTCTTAAGAGACCTCACTGGGGAAAACAGCTCTGCAGTTTTTGCAGATCCTTGCAGAAACCATGACTCCAGCTAAAAATGTTTCACTTCCCTGGACTGTAGCCTGACCTGTGAGGACGGCTGAGATAAGTGCACACACTGCTTGCTACCCCAGCAGGTTGAGCCGCTCTGCTGAATTCCTCAGCTGGGGCTATTGCAACACCATCCCAAAGACCTGGGCCTGGGCTGGCCTTGGGAGGCACCTTGGCTTGGCAACAAGCATCTCCTGAGGGCCAAGGTAGATAAAGGGGTTGCACGGTGCAGGTGTAGCAAGCCCTGCCCTCCCCCCAACACGGTCAAGCCTGGTAGAGCAGCCCCTTGTGGGAGATATTCAGAGGCCAGGGAGCAGCAGTGCTGGTGCCAGCACAGGTAGGGTGTCCACATTGTCCCCATGTGCACCCTGCTCTGGCTCAAAAGGTCACACATCACTGCTTTCCTGGGAGCTGTTTAGCAAAGAGGAAAGTAACGCTGCCAGACCGTGCTGTGGGTTTGTCATGATGGCCACAGGCCAGTTCCCAGGGAGATATTGGGTATTAGGAGAAGAGCAACCCCCTGAGGAAAACTGTCAACAGGACGGGAGGCTGGAAAAATGAAGGTCAGGGAGAATGAGAGAAGAGCAGAGCTCTGCTGGTCTAGCGCAGGCAGAGCAGCTCCTGAGCAGAGGACACGCACTGGCTGGTCACCTGAGACATCCCAGCTATTAGCTAATGAACTGTCTCCCCTGCCGGCCCTTACAATTTGAGAGCTCCAAGTGGGAACGCCCGGGCCAGCTGGACTGAGGCAGGTGAGGAGAGGGGCAAAGCCAGCCATGCACCGCAGCCCAGGGAGAGCTGGGCTCCCGAGCAGCCTTCTCGGCAGCTGCTGTGTGGCTGGCTAATTAGTGCGTGTTACGATGTCCTTTGAGATTTGAAGTACTGGTTAGTCATAATAATAACAACAATAATAAGAGTCAAGAATGAAAATAATTAAGGAAAGAAATCATAGGGGAGATTGGATGCTCAACTGCACAGATAACCAAGGGGACTCCTCAGGGTCATTCCCTGGGGACAAGGCCTATGTTAAAAGGTGATGGTCATGGCCCACCTGAGTGGCACAAGGATTTGAAGAGATTTTTAGTAGTGTCACAGAACATTCCACCTCTGATATATTGTCATTGTCTCTTTCTTTGCAGGCTGCTTGCCTGAGAATACTCAATTGCAATTAAAGGACCGCAAAGGAGCTGACAAGCAGACTTCTGACCGTGGTGATTCAAAGGATCAAGAATTCAAACTCAATGGCCAATGAGGCTATTCAGCAGGTATTCTCTATTGCTGCACCAGGAGACACGCAGGGATATTTCCACCGCATGTGCTCACTCCAGCTTTTTTTTTTTTGCAGTTCTGTACATACATTACATACATATTCCCTACTTTTTCGACAAAATAATTATTGTATCTTCTCCTATTCTAAGAATTATTTACATATGCGTTTCACTTTCCATTCTACAGTCTTTATCGCCCTCTACTGTCAGTTCTTCTCATTTTGGTCTGTCTTGGCGGTCGTTGGATGGCTCTGGCGGTCGTTTACTTCATCACTCTTCTTCCTCTTCTCCTCTAGACGACCTTCTTGTTATTTGGCAGCTTTTGCCGTTTAGGACCAGTAGCAGCCAGCTGCAGGCGATAAGGCTCTGCCTTGAAGCAACTGTTCCCTCCTTCAGCTACAAGTTATATTTTTATGAAGCAACTGTTCTGTTCCCACCTTGAGCTACGAGTTATCTTTTCTAGGAAGCAACTATTGAGCTCAACTAATTCTGTTCTCATGGCAGCATTCCCACACTCTGTCAATGTCTCCCCTTTTTCATTTCAGTGGGGACCTTATTCCTGGGGCTGGAGAAACCAGTGAGCCGCCCAGTGCGGGTAGTTCTGCTTGCTCCAAGGGTAGCAATAGTAGCAAGCGATGTTCCAGAAGGCTTAAGGCAGAGACTGATGCTGTGAGCACAGCGAAATGAAGGGGTTTTCTGAATCTTTTTCATCCAGCCGTACTACAGGTCTCAGAAACGCTGAGAGAAACTCTTTTCCTGGGTGCTGTCATCACTGAATAAAGGTGAGGAGAACAAACTGTTTATCGGCGCACTCCTGCCACGCTGTAATCCCAGTTCCCAGCAGCTGTCAGACACACGGTACAGGGATAGCAAGGGCAGGGTCCCAGCTCAGGTGGCCAGGAGGTGGCACAGCATTATGATGGTGGGCAAACTAGGAGCAGAGAGCTCTGTTTCTCCCTTTTTGGCAGCCAAGAAAACCTCCAAGATTCTTGACCTTCAGGAAAGTAAGAAAAGGCTCAAAGCAGGGCAGGAAGATGACAGAGATAGTTGGCAAGTCAGGGAGAGGAACTGAAATGAGCTTCATTAGCTTTGAGTAAAAAAAAATGAGACATGGAGGAGGTGAGTTCAGAGCATGAGCATTAAGCTGAACTCTGGTTCCAGCTGCACGGGAGCAGCTCTGGTCACCTGCTGCCCTTGGCTTATGTGGCAAAATCCTGCGGTTTTGCCAGTTTTGGGGTTCTTTGGTGGGTGCCTGAACAGCCCTGGCTCCTGGGAATCACCAAAGTCCATGAAGACAGCTGTTCTGTCTTTAAAAACAGCATATAGCCCATATAGTTATGGGAAAAAAGTACAGAAAATGTGATTTTATTTTTTTTTAAGCCTAAAGGCTGAAAACAGGAACTCCAACAAGAAGAAAGTCTGTCTTTTCTTTCTCTCTTTAGTGACTGAGAAGTGTGTATCAGCTGGTACAATTCCGATTTTTCCATAAAGTAGAGACAAGATTAAATGTATTGTAAAATACACCAAGCAGGTAACGGATAGAAGATACTTAGCTTCAATAAAGTGAAGGAGAAATAACAGTGGTGAATGCTGGTGTCTCAAAGTTGTTTCCATTTCAAACCATCCTTGCCAACTGTTCATCACATTTCTATGTTATCCTGCTTTGGGTTTTTTAAAGAAAAGAACGTTGAATTGAATCTTTGAACTTCCAACAGATACTGGCCCTCTCTTCAGTGTTTATGCTAAGTGCAACAGCTGGCAGTGACAAGTGTCCCCTGCCACCACTGCTCTGCTCTGCGTGGGCAGCTTGTGGGCCATGGGGTCACACCAGGGCTGAGCTGCTCAAATTGGTGTGTGCTGGTGGGAGAGCACTGGGGCACAGAACAAGATTTAATGTAGGCATTTAAGTCTGGGGAGTATTTATTTTGAGATGAGGTAATATGCCAAAAAGTAATAAAATTAAAAAAAAA
>NW_009696131.1:6592-7242 GCF_000703405.1 Apaloderma vittatum
GGGGCCATGGCGTGGAGGATGCCCTTTGCTGGGGCAGCCAAGGGTGGCAGAGCGTGCAATCTTCCTGCGTGCCATTGGCCATCCTGGTGCAGACCGAAGGGAGCTAGTGCTACTACTGAAGTCCCCTCAGTGTGGCGCATTTGGGAAGACGGAGGACTTGAGATCTGTAGGTGAGCAGCCATGACGTAGGGGAATCAAAAGTTAGGGATATACTGGAACCCTCTGTGTCTACTCAGGTCCCCTGCTCAGCTCAGACATCATTTCTTCCACCCCTACATGTCCAAGCCAGTGTGACTCAAGACAAATGGGGCCATTCCTACCCATGGTCCACTCACAGGAAGGGAACATCTTGCCCTTTGCCCAACCAGTGGGAACAGAAGAGCCCAGTGGGGAGAAAGGTCCCTGCACAGAAAGGAAGGTCAGCTCAGGCTTGAACTTTGTGATTTCAATACAAGATACCTTGCGTGAGATAGCTCAGATCCTTATGGTTAGTGCAAGACAGATGCAGACCAGCAGCAGTTTTCCTTCCTGCCACCTTCTCTCTGGGAGCAAAAGCTAAACGTTCACTGTTTTAAAGCAAGGCTCCAAAATGAGGCAGGTGTCCCCCTGCACTGCTTGCAGGGAGGAGGTGGAGAAACCGGGATTGATGT
>NW_009696132.1:0-2660 GCF_000703405.1 Apaloderma vittatum
TATTGTTACAGAACCAAAAAATGAAAAGCCACAGAGGCCTTCGCGGGAGAGAGACCGAGAGAAGCCGATTCAGAGATCGGTGTCTCCTCCACCAGCACCTGTAAGTTGCCTTTTAAAACACTTTCTGATAGAGGGAGAAGCCTATTTTTAAGAATGAACTCAAGTGCAGGCTGCTTCTCTTTAGTGTCTAGGAAATAGCTTGCAAGCACAGAATTTGGTTGACTTAAACTTGCTTTGAATTCTTCGTCTCCTGTTGTGTTTATTGGTGCTCTTTATTCGTCCTCCTGCCTTCTGGTATTGGAAGAACGCCTGATCCTTAACGCTGTCACTGCAACACAGTCCCTCTCCAAAACCATGAGCTCTGCACGTTGTCACTGTTTGTTATTTTATTGCCTTTGTAAGCTGACAGTTCTGTATGTTCACTAACTTCTCCCCTGTTCTCTCTAGCTTTCTAGTAACTTGACTGCTCAGCTCCCTAACAGCCAGCGGCTCGTCAGCAAACCGCAGGGGCACAGGCGTTCTAATTCTTGTAGCAGCATTTCTGTGGCATCCTGTGTTATGGAATGGGAGCAGAAAACTCCTTCGCACAAGCACACCAGTGGCACTTCTAATGCAAGGAGTAGACATCAAGAATCAGAGCAAAATAGAGGCTGTAACACCTCAGACAGAAGGCGAGGGATGTGCTGGACTGGAGTCATTGAGCTTCCCAGGCGTAGAGATGAGCTAGAAATAGAAGAGGATCAATGCTGCAGGGTTAGTGCTGCTCCTGTCAAAAACTAAACGTAGTGTTGCTTAGTCTGGCTCAAAGGCTCGTTACAACTGCTCTCTGGCACTGAGCACACCTAACGTCGATTGGAGTTTTTCTCTAAATGTATTTCTCACAGAACAATGCTGCTTCCAAATGGACTCTCACTGATAGTTCTCTCTGACTTCTGAACATTTAGAAACCTCCCTAAAAGGAGAGAGAGTGTGTGTGTGTTTCTTGCTGACATGTAGATAGCACTTGTAAGGAACTCTGAAGTAGCCAGACTTTTTCTCTAGCTATTAGTGTCCTTATGTTTTAACTTGTGTCTGTCTCCTCAAATGTATCTGCAATTTGCCATAGTCCATTTGGGCAGCTTAAAAGGTGGTCTTGTGAGCCATGTCTGCTGGAAATTGGACAAACATCCTGCTTGTGTGACTGCTAACTTTAACCATCTTTAAATAGTCTTTCTTAATTTTCACATCTACATTAAAATTAGGGGCTTTGCTTACAGATGGGGGAGGCTTTTTGTTATTTTCTTTTCCATTAAGCTGATGCTTACACGGATGATGTCTCTTAGTGCTGTCAGAATGGCTCAGATAAATCAAAGAGAAATGTATAACCTCAGCCTCTTGAGAGGAGAAAAGTTTATTGCCATGTGGTGCATTTTTGAAAGCATTCTCAAAATTTCTGCTACTTGCTGCCCCTTTGAAGTCAGGGGCATGCTTTGAAGCAAATGCCATTCCAATTAACTAATACACGAACTGCTGTCAGCAGGGTATGGGATGTGTGAACCGCTGTCAGCAGGGTATGGGATGTGGTCTCTGCACAGTAAAATGTGACCAGTAGCAGTGTGCCCTCTCTTTAGAATATAACTTCTGAGGCACCTGGGCAGAATTGTTTCAAAAAAACATCGATGGAAATAAACGTCCACTAAAAAAGGGGGAAAAATTATTGAAAACTCTTCCATTATTTTACTGGAAGCCACTCTTCACTATATATGTTTCATTTTTAAGAGATGCTTTAGACATGCAAGGGGTTTAGCTGTGAAGGACACAGCCAGTTGCATGTGTGTTGGTCAAAGCAATGCTAACAGGTGCTTCATCACCTGAAAATACAGTGGATGGGATTTGCATTCGTAGCTTTGGGTTATGTCACCTCTCCCTGATTCAGAGATCTCTACAATTAGTGTGTAAATAGAGCAGAGAGAGTCTACGAATACTCTTTCGAAAGCCCGTTCCCAGATCTTGAAGGGACCCAGATTTTGAATGTTTCCAGAATGCTCTGATTTTCCTGAGCAACTGACAGTAATGTTTGTAAAATAAAAAGATATGAACTTCCATCATTTCTTCTGGATTTCCAACAGCTGAGCTGGGAAGCCATAATACCAGCGCAGAGGATGCTTTCTGTGCTGTGCTTATTCAGAATTGTGATGAGGTCTTGCACCCTGTAGAGGTGTTGGAAATCCACGTTCAGCTTGCTTGCTTTGCTGCCTCAGAACTACATTTGGGCTTCACAAATGCATCCGTGGAAACATAAATTTCTCTTCTCTGGTTGGCTAATATGTTCACAGCAAATCCAACCAGAGAAGAGAAATTTATGTTTCCACGGATGCATTTGTGAAGCCCAAATGTAGTTCTGAGGCAGCAAAGCAAGTAAGCTGAACGTGGATTTCCAACACCTCTACAGGGTGCAAGACCTCATCACAATTCTGAATAAGCACAGCACAGAAAGCATCCTCTGCGCTGGTATTATGGCTTCCCAGCTCAGCTGTTGGAAATCCACAAGAAATGATGGAGGTTCATATCTTTTTATTTTACAAACATTATTGTCAGTTGCTCAGGAAAATCAGAGCATTCTGGAAACATTAAAAATCTGAGTCCTTTCTTTTTTTTTTGCTGATTTCTTTGATTCTCTT
>NW_009696133.1:0-1124 GCF_000703405.1 Apaloderma vittatum
AGCAGTGCCAGAGTGTCCCCGCTCTCACAGTAAAGAACTTTTTCCTAATATCAACCCTAAATCTACTCTTTCAGTTTCCTCATACTTTGCTCTCCAGAAGCTGTGTTAACACAAGAGGCTTAGAAGATCCGAGTTTCACACTTCTACATAGTTTTGAAAACTGCAGCACAGCTGGAAATGCTACAAGGAAGAAGGTGGTAAACAGGAGCTGAGGTTGCAGCTCTCATACCCCACATTTTATCTCCAGAGTGCCAGCAGACATGCATTTCTTTGTTACACATTTCACCCGTTCAGTATTTCACCTGCTGAAAAAACTAGACAAGCATGAAGCAGGATCAGTCTAAGGATGGATCCTCACGCCTGAAGGTAACTCAGGTAAATCCTGCAGCCAAAGGTTTGGAGAGGCTGGCCGGGGTTAGCATCCTGCCCGGTGCCCATCGTCACATCACCACCAGGCTCCAAACTTCTACCAGGACAAAGAACAATTTGGTGTCAGCACAGGAGGGAGTCTGGGCTTGAGGAGGCAACTGCCAGGGGCCAAAGCCATCGAGTTCAAGCGTTTCACAATGTTTTAGAGGGGGGCGTCTCAATGAGGTTACATCTGAGGGGTGACCTGCTCCAAAGTCTCCGAACCGCTCCAGGCCAGCTCTGTCACCACCTGGCAGCCTCTGCCAATGTCCCTGGGTTGATCAGCATGTCCAAGTGAAGAAAAGCCGACATGTGGGTGGCCGTGTCACTGCCAGGCCTTTGCGAGCCTAATGCTGGGGCGTCCAGCTGAGCCCCACACGTCTTCGAGGGATGTGGGAAGGTGGGCACACCTGGGGATGTGCTTCCTTTTGTTCACAGATGCTAACCACAGCCCAACTCAAACTTTCCACAGCTTGGAAGCCTGGGGGTACACTGGCGATAAAGCTCCTGTTAAAAAAAAGGGGGCAGAAGCATGGAGATGAACAGAGTGGTTGACAATTTAGTCTCCATGACTAAATGACCCCTACATTTCCTGCTTCCTTCTGAAACTGGGGTACAGGAAAAAAGCCTGCTAGGTGGAAAGGGAGGGAGTGGGGTAAGAGCAGGGAGTGACGCTTGAGAGGGAGCCTCTGTGTTTGTCACCAGTAAGGAAAAGA
>NW_009696133.1:1149-4142 GCF_000703405.1 Apaloderma vittatum
TGACAGAAAGGATTACAGCAACTGTAACAAGGCAGCAGACTCCGCCAGAGGACAGTAGGCCCCTTCACAGGACAGACTGCAGAGAAAAATCTTGAGCCCCGTGTCCTCTCCCTCCACCGAGGAGGCAGGTACGAGTCTGCTGGGGAACTGCATCTCCCTCTGCCAGGCTTTGGCATCAGAGCTCAAGAGCAATTCAAGACCTGGAAGGAGAGAAAGGCAGAGGGAGAGGAATTATTCCACATGTTCCAACCATCTTGTGGCCCCTCGCAAGAGAGACAACAGGGCACAACTGGCACAATCCACCACCAAACTCTCCCTGAACCAAACTCCCTCCTCTCATCTGCTGGGCAACAGCAGCCAAACCGCGGCCTCCCAACAGGACAACCCTCACGAAGAGCCCAGGAGTTTCAGCTCCCAAAGCCCTTCTTGCAAGGAAGAATGGGGTGTTTCTCTCGTAAGCAGGGAACGTGGGGAGCTTTCTGTAATGCTCCTAGTTAAACTGCCTGTCCTGGGTTTGAGGCTGATGGGTTTTTCTGTAAAAAACGAGGGTAGACTCGTGCGAAACTTCAAGAGCCTCTCCCATCCCCAGGGAGGAGCTAGACCTGCCTCTGGCCAGGGCCCAGCCCAGCAGCACCTCTGCCATCGAGGTATTTAAGAGGTGACCCCAGTGTTCTTGTCTCCCTTTGCTTTTGTCTTGTGTTGAGCTGTCCTGTCTTTAAGGTTGGGGAGTTCTTCTGTGGGAGCATGGGGAGGTGAAAGGCAAACAAAGGAACACCACCCTGAGAAGAGCCTGAGAAGAGTCCCTGAGGAGAAGGTTGCCAGAGCGGGACCCTTCCCCGAAGCCCACGGTGGTTGAGATGGCAGGAAGGTGACTGCCGGCCAGCTGCGGGGACTGATGTTGGTGAGAGTGTCCAAGACGTGTTGCTACCTGCAGAGTCCCAGGTAAGAGGGGAGAGGGATCAGGCATCAGCAGGGGACGCACCCAAAGCGATCAGTGACCCCGAGGGACTCACGAGGAGGAAGAGGATTGCACCCTGTGAGGTGAGCACCATGGGGCAGGAGGGAGAGACTGCGAGGAGCCGTCTCTCTCAAGGAGCAGCTGCCATGGACAATGAGTAATGGCCGGATGGACCGAACCCCCCACCTCCTGCCCCCCTTGCACTTACTGGGGAGAGCAGGTACCCAGGAAGACGGGAGGGGTGTGTGGGGGGGTGAAGTGTATTTAAGATCAGGTCGTATTTCTTTATGTATTCCTCTCACTATCCTACTTCATAAATGGTGGTGAATTAAATCCATGTTCTTCTCCCCAAGTCTCTCTGGTTCTTCACCATCATCTTAAAGGGTTGATTACTACCCTCCCTGCCCTTAATCTCAAACCCTTGAGCCTTTTTGGTTGAAGTGTCTCCCTCCACATCACTGGGGAAATTGGGGGGGGCGGGGAAGAGCGAGCTGGAGACCACGTGGTTCTCTGTCCCAGTCAGCTTGAACCACGACACTGCCTTTTAAAGGCTAAAAGCCAAAAGAATAAACACATAAAACCAGAAACCCATAAATCCTAACTGTATCAACCTAGAGAATGACAGCTTAACTGTACTTGGCCAAGGCAAAGCTGGGAATCCTGAGTTCACGGTCTTTCTAGTTCTCTCCCAAATGTATGAGCTGCGGTTGCCCCTTTTGTGACCTCCCCAGATCAGTACCTCACCATCTCTCCTAGAGCTCAGCCGACAAAATTGATGACGACAAGATGCAGGATTGTGTTGGCAAAGAGGAAATCGGCAAATGCCCGCTCCGGTGAAATGCCTTGGAACTCGCTTTTATTCTGTGGGTTGATCTGGATCCGGAGGCAAACTGCAGGGCACAGAAAGAATGAAAGATTAGTGATACAAAAGGAATTTACAGCAGGAAGCACAATCTTCCTGGGGCTGTCCACCCCGGTCTGGGCCACTGTTCTACCAGGGGACAAGAAAAGGCAACCCCACATTTATTACAAGGTGAGCAGGACACTGGAGGGTTTTTTTGCAAAGGGCTTTTATGCCGCTCTCCCACAGCACCACACCATCAGGGATGGGCAAGTGAGCCCAGAGGGGAAATAAGCACTTCTGTGCTCTCCACTGGGCATGCTGGGGAGGGCTGCACAGGAACAAGGCGGGGTTGGGGGGTATTATGGGAGAGCAACAACCTGAAGCAGCCACTATCACCATTTGGGTTTCACCCTGGGACGGTTGCTAAAGGACATCAATCCAGGACAGTAAAAGGGGACTGCCGGGGAGAAGCAAGTGTTGTGATCAAACTTAAGTTTTAAGAAGCTAATGAATAACTAATTACTATTTTAACTAATTGCCATTTTAATTAATCACTATTTTAATTAGTTTATTGACTTATATTAGGATAAGGAATATAAAACCTTAAAAGCCTTACTTATGCTAAGAAATCGTGTATAGGCCTTGGCTAGAGCTAGAGCTGGTAAGAGCTGAGAAACTGACAGGGAATGTTTCGTGCCTGCTTCCCTACCTCCCTGGAATGTTCTGTACTTACCTCCCTATCTTGTGTTTTGTGATAATAACACAGAAACAAGAAATACTATCTCACCTTAATTTGTATATCAGGAGTTGTAATCAACAGAATAACCAATAATTGTATTGATATAAGAATATTAATAAGGGTTAAACCAATCACTGTAAATGTCAAAATTAATAGCGGGCATAGTATGCATGTTTATGTTAAAATATGATAAAGACCATGACTTTGCACAAAAAGTGTATAAATAGGCTGAATTTTTGTGATGTATCCAAAGCACTGGGTGATTCCCAGGCTTTTCAGTGCTGCAGTGAAGAAGTGCCTATCTACGTGTAGATAAAACACGCAAAAACCGCAACACATGGGCAGCCTGGGGCGGAGAAGACGCACACAGCACCTCCCAGCTGGGGCAGCACCCCGGCGCTTCTGGGAGCAGCCCCGGGCGTCAAGGCGCAACGGAGCGGGTGCTGGAGGTG
>NW_009696134.1:0-3529 GCF_000703405.1 Apaloderma vittatum
AGATAATATATATATTGATATAAACATACATAAGTAAAACTTATTTAAACATTGCACAGTAAATGAAAAAAAACCAAGCAAAAAAAACCCACAGCAAAGTAAAAATAGTTTTTTCTTAAATACAAATTGTCAGTAGTCTACTTCGTATTTTTTTTCTCTGAGAACTTTGTTGTTTCAGTCATGATAAAACACGCAGTGATCCACCAGTATTTTTCCAGTTTTCAGTTGTTAGTAGTTTCAGGTTTTGTTTGCCAGCCTTCGGAAACACAGATTTCGGCCAGTCCATTTTGGAAGGTTTTGTGTCTAACACCCACTGAATTTAGAGTGCACAGCAGTAACTTGATCTGATGTGACAGCCAAAAACTGAGAGAATAGACAAAAGATTGTTTTCATTTTTTTTCATTTTTTCACAGTACATGAAACTCCGTTTACAAGTACGGAACATTTTAGAACTTGGGCAGTTCACAAAACAGGATGTGATTACATGAACTATCAAGATAGACAATTTAATTTTCATTTCTCTCATTGTAGATTAGCAGTTAATCTTGGGTTTTACAGACAATTAAGAGACAACAGTGACTGTAATCCTAAAAATTAGCAATTTATTCTCAGAGAGCACATACCGTTTTTTCTAGCAGGCAATTTTTGTGCCCTGCTCCTAGGTTCTGTTTTTACTTTATTAAGTAAAAAATTAGATTTAAGACTTCACAAATGATGCTTTGTTTATCGCCTCTACTTCCCGAGTCTTATGTGGGGTAACTCTGAACCATAGGAGTAGCTGGTGTTCCAGTGACACCGTTCACGTTGGCACCGATGTTATTCATCTTGAAATTATTTACAGTGGTTTAATGTTGCAGTGGATATGAATGCTCAAAGAGGTATCAAAGTCTATTTTACATGGGACGTGTATTTTTTTTAATAGTGAACATAGGATTTTTTGCATAAGGACACAATCATACTGAGGCTTTTTAACTAGGTGCAAAACCTGAGTGTCTTAAGGAAGAAACGCATTGGAGTAGGCTAATTTGGGAAAATAAAATCTTGATTATAAAATTGTAACATATTAAATAACTCTTCTTCCTTAGAAAAATAAACACAGATAAGTGCAATATATTTTAGGCATTAAAACAAAAAAGGGGGGTGGGGGAAGCAGCAACAGGAACAAGGGTTTTAATTACTTTTCTATTTCATCAGTGATTCTCTTCTGTAACTGATTTGCCTCCAACATCTGCATTCAAATTCTCTCAGACATTTGTCCCTGCTTCCAGGTGTTAGTTTTTATATGGCTTTTGTTGACTGCATTTTAAGTCACTTTGCTCTTCTGGGGATCCTCTTGCTTTTTGTGTACCTGGATTGGCAGCATAAGTATGTAAATACTGTGCCATTTATGAAAGACAGTGTTAGTTCTTTCCTTTTCTATGGCTTTACTGTGAAAGTGGATGTTCAGTCAGGATACTAGAACAAAATTCAAGACTGACCAAGCAATACTTTTGCAAAACAAATCACGAGTGGCTGTAAGAATTCACTGGCTTAGGTCTTGTAGTAGTTCCGTAGGGTGTTGTGTCCAAGACATGAAAATGTCAGTATTTACAGTTTATGTATTAGTTTAGGAAGAGCAAATCAGTTCTAATTAGCCAGGAAGAGCAGGTTCAGTGCTCTTTTTTGAGGTTAAAGAAGACATCTTAAGTCAATTTCTAAAGTGCACGGCTTATTCCTCCTTCTTCCCTGGAAGATGGCTCACTGAGGAATTATGGATTCAGTATTGTGGTAGTTGCTACATTTCCTTTATATATGTGCTAACACAGGTAAGTGATTATAAGTTCCTGTATCAAGTTAACAATGCTGTTCAGTGTGCCTATTTCTTGGGCACATTTCAGCATCAGCAGCTTCTGGGTTTGCGTTTCTTCTGGCTGGTGAGAAGCGTAACCTCCCATTTAAAGAAATGCTCCCATTCTACTTTTCAATTTGAACCTTGCCATTCTTGCTTTTTGCCACTTTTCTAGTGAATGCCTGCTGTAGTACATGTAAACCTGACTTGAAAAATAAAGTGCAAGAAATCCACCTCTCCAGAAGCATGGCAGAGGTGCGAGGTTTTCCTTCTTTGTAGAAGAAGTAAGCTCCACACACTGGTCTTGGCTGATTTAGGTAGTTTCCTAATATATCTGTGCAATTGCTACTTTGCTATTTCTGAGCAGAGGTACTGAAATCCCTGAGCTGTATGAGCAAAGAGTAAGCAGTTTGCCAGATTTTTACCAGTAGTTGCCTCAGCTCCTGTTTTACGTCATTCAGAAGACTGGTGCATCAGGCTGCCTACCTGACCTGCTCTAAGAAGTCACTTTTGTTTTCCTGAACACCAAAAGAAGCACTAGGCTAGCAAAAGAAGAATGCTCAGTTATTGCTGTGTGATTGCAGCTAATAGCACTTGTTTTTTAGATTGCAACAGGCAATTTATTCTGATGGTGTTGCTGAAGTTAATGACAAAGTCCAAACACAAAGCCCTTTAGGGAAAAAAACCCAACATCTTGTTTATCAGTTGCCAGTCATTGTAGTCTTCACCATAGTCCAAAGCAGCCTACCTGAAAGATTGCTGTGTTCTTAACTCCAGTTCACGGTCTCTTAGAATCATGAAATCATTAAGGTTGGGAAAGACCTCTAAAGTCATCATGTCCAATACTACTATGACCACTAAACTGTGTCCTGAAGTGCCACGTCTACATGTTTTTTGAACACCTCCAGGGCTGATGACTCCACTACTTCCCTGGGCACCCTGTTCCAATGCTTTACCACTAATTCAGTAAATAATTTTTTCCTAATATCTGATCTAAACCTTTCGGATCTGTTAGTAATACTTTCTCTGTTCCATTTTAATTCTCTCAGTACCAGCTATGCTATATTAGCAATATATTTGAGTTGATTGAAATGTTGAAAAATCTGGATATGAAAAAAATACCCGTAACTTCTGTTTATCTATCTTTACTTTTCTTTGGTCAGCGGTAGAATGTATTCAATATTTTACTGTCACTTGGTGGTTTTTCACCAAATAGTTTTGGAGCTTTTACTTCGTGTTAGAAGAATGGTAAATTATGTGTTTCATTCATTTTGATTAGCCCATAAGCACTTTGTAGTGATTTAGCAAGAAACAGTGATTTCCTTGAAGGTATTCAAGGAATTAATTTTTTTCATTTTCTAAAACATGAAACCATTGCACTTCTTTTTTCTTTGGTCTTAATCAGATCTTGCTCCTGAAATAAGTACATCTACGCAAAATTCCTTGACGAGGAACAAAAGCTTTGCCTCCTGGAACTTCCCAGAAGGAACAGATAGTTATGTACTTTCTGTCACAGACCCAGCTACAAATAAGGGGTTACATCTCATGTTGTTCCTGTACATGTCTGTGTACTGTAAAGTAGCCACACAATAAACTGGCCTTGCTGCTTGATGAGAAAGTAGGTGATAAAGATTGATTTCAAATAACAGTTTTATCCAGAAAGTCAGTAGGGCAAGGTGGAGCAGTGTTACACAATGACAC
>NW_009696134.1:3560-55090 GCF_000703405.1 Apaloderma vittatum
AGCAGGCTATCTGAGCGTTCTCTCTAGAGCAGGTGTTCCCCTAATTTTGGGCCCAGGAGAGGGAACAAAAACATTTGTCATAGGTTTTGGTTCAGATCTGTTGTTGTTTCTTTAGAATTGCAAAGAAATGCTTTGGACACAAGACCTTACATCCATGTTTCCAGTAGCAGTCCCACCATGACCATCATCCCGTTTTTTGTTTATGATGAAATCTGAATTGCGATATCTTTTGGGTAATGATGATGTGGTTTATTAAATCCTGTATGGTATTTAATTATTCAAAATTATAACTTTCCTGTATTTCCTCAACCCTGTATCTGTTAAAATTGTTGCTAGTTTCATTTCTGACAGCTTGGAGCTATATCTGAACACCTGTTCTTCAAGCCCCAGGGAAAATGTCAGAAATGAGGAACACCATTTAAATAAATATAGATTACAATACTAGTGTGAAAAAGAAGCATAAACAGAATTTGTTAAGCTTTTATTTTCTAGAATGCTACAATTGATAAATCGCTGAAAGGAAAAGCAAATCTGGGCAAACACCACAGATGCTCCATTAATCTGGTACAACTAACACTTACAAATTGATGCTTAACCTACTGGCATCTGAATTACTATAATCCCCATGCCCTGAAGTGCATTTTCCTGTACACAAATAGCATTTACCACATTTTTCATTTTCTTATGATTTTTTCAGAATCTAAACTTGTAGCTGATGCTGATGACTCACAAACAGATTTCATAGTGTTTTCTGAAGGAAATTAGCATTTTCTTCTCAGGTTCACGCATTTTAAAGGACTTTGTTCTGCAAAGTGGATGTATAAACAGGGGTTCTCAGTCCAGTCCGGAATGAAGCGGGGAAACCCCAGAAAAGCAATGTTCATTCATGCTAGTCCATTGCAAATTTTAAATACAATCCTGAACAAGCATGTGTTGATGTATAATATGTAATCACAGGTGTTGTTCTAATGGACACTGTGATTGACACAACGCTTCTTCCTGCCCTTCACACTGAATGTGTGTTGGAGTTTGGAGTAGGTGTTAAGCCATTTCTTTCTAGCCCATACTGGAAGTATCCTCCAAATATTCCTGTGCTGACTGTCCCATACTTGCGTGTGGATGGGGAATATGGGGAACTGGTGTAGCCACTGTATTCTGAGAGTCTTCACAGAGAGCGTCTATTTACTCCAGTAAGTTCCCAAATTGAGACGAAATTGCAGAAGCATTAGAGGAAGAGTATCTAATTCTTTTCACTACTTTGAGTAGGTGCATCTGCTGGAAACCTTCAGAAGTATTACACAGTAAGTAAAAGGTGAGGTAGCCAAGGAAGGAGATGTATCTTGGTTTTGTCCGCTCTGGGCTGCACATTGAAAAAATGAGATAGACAAGTAGATTTTGTGCTCTGTCCATTTTCAGTGAGAGTTCTGCTCACCATTTCACTTTGGAGATATATCTGAAGCTCCTTAGTCACACAGGTGACATCTCATAGCAATCTGGCCCAAGAATGGCAAAGCTTGCAGATATGGAACATTAAAACAAAGGAATACAGCTTCTTTGAATAAGGATCCTTTTTGAAGTTCTCCTTGGAATTATTTACTGCAATTCAAAATATAATGTTCATTTTGTTAATCCCTGGTAAACTCAAGAATGTGTGGAAAAGCCACCCCATGTTCACAGGAGATTCACAGACAAGAATCGTAGATTATCCCAAGTCAGAAAGGACCCATAAGGATCATCAAGTCCTCCTCCCTGTTCCTTGCAGGACTACCTGAAACTAAACCATATGACTGAGAGCATCATCCAGATGCTCCTTGCACTGTGACAGGCTTGGTGCCACGACTTTCCCTTGGGAGCCTGTTCCAGTCACGGAAACAAACTTGCTCATATAATGCCTCTTCTGTTTTCTCCCTAGCTGTCTTCAGTACTGTCCTTATAGTATTCGAGCACTTTGCTGCATTTTTATATATTTATCATGAGAGAAGTCCTGTAAAACAGGCTGGGTCTGTCGCCATTAAACAGAGCAAAAACTAAGTCCAAAATGATCACATTTGGCACTCCAAGTCTAACGACTGTGATTGTGTTTAAAACCAAAAGAAACAGGAGAAATTATAGGAAACAATGTGTCACAATAGTTCACTAACTTTTGGGACAGGTAGATTTACTTATTTTAATCCACTCACAGATCAAAACAGAGCTGGGACAAACTGGTAGAGGAGATAGTAGCTTTCTTTTTTGTGACAAAAAGAAAAACATACATTACTCTGAAGCAGTTTCTCTCCTTGAACATAATTTGGGACGAGTAGGAGAGGACGGCAAGAGCCGATGCTGCACAACACATGATGCAGTGTCTTCTCATGTGCTTCTGCACTCTACTAAAGTGAGTTGCGATTGCATAGAGCTGAGAAACTACAGTACATGGCATGATACAGACTGCCTTTCAGGTGATATTCATGTGTTTTGGTGTATCTTGCAGTGTTTGGCTTTTTTCTACAAATGAAAGCAAAAGCTTTCAGTGATTGCTTCTCACAGTGTTGAAACAAGGATTTTTGCTTCGTGTATTGCTCAGATGACAGGAGCAGTGGGAAGTAGCAGACAATCATAAAGCATTTTAGTATTTTGTGACATGCTCTACTTAAAAAGAACTTTCAAAATTAGTTACTTTGTGGTTTGATTGTAATGTAACGTATGAAAACACTTGTTTGTATCTTATATTGTATTTCCAATGTGTTTTAAGAAACAGAGTTCAGGTCTTCAGGAACACTATAAAAGGTTAACTTTTGCACTGAAGTTGCAAAGTAATGCTAATGCCAGAGAAGTTTTTTGAAGCAAATACATAATAACACCCTACTATGAATAATTGCTGTAGAGGCCTACGAAAATCAATCAATTAAGGCATTAGGATTTTGAAAACTCTTACAGTTACAAAATAGGGAGAGGTTTTAAGATGGCAATACACTTAGTACTAGCTTTACTGGAAAAAAGCATTTTCCAGTATCTTCTATTCTGAACAATAAATTGGATGAAGAAAAAACAATAGAAGGGATTAACATAGAAAAGCAGTGATTCCAGCTTCAAGGGCCTTAAAGGAGGCAAAATCGCTAGGACACCACATGCTCTTCTCTAAAAGGAGGACAAGAGAGAGAGAATGTTTTCAAGGTCTGATGATGTTGGTTTTAACTGGATTGCATAAATATAGCACAATTTGTGTCATCTTCAGACACTCTCATTGCTTTGGCATAACAGATTGCTAGTGGTTCTGATAGCATGCGAGGATTCTTGCCTTGCAGCTCGTGCTGCTGGGGAAAGGAGGACCTTGCAACATCTAATTTCTGAGCTGTATATAATCTATCAGTAGCAATGTGTAATTGGAAAGTCATGTAATCAGAACTCTTCTAAGCAAGCTGGAGCAGAGAAAGAGAGCAATGAGTCAGCAGGGAGGAAGAATAAGATTATTTTTTTTCCCTCCCATTTGGGCTTGATCATTCCCACTTTATTCCCCAAGTCCAAGTTTCAAATCTCAACATCCAGACTGCACACAATAATATGAGAACAGAAGAAACATGTAAGATTTGTAACAGGACTGTCTTATTAGCAGTGTAATGTGTGGTGTTCTGGTTTGTCAGCAAACCTGGGTGTTTCAAAAACCGTCTGGCTAAAGTGAAGCCTTCTACTTTGGCTATTGCTAGCTGATCCTGTACCATTCCTCAGAAAATCCATTCTCAGTCCTCAGCTCCTCATGTCTCTAGGAAACATTACAGATTGACATCATTTTGAACTTTGCAAGCAGAACTAAGAATATCGGGCCAAGTGGTCTTATATGTGTTGGCGACTCAATATTTCCAACTTGATCTCTGCTGTTTGAATGGTGGCCGTATTTCTTTTCCACATGTGGTAGTACTAAATGTTGTGGTTCAGGTCCTCTTAACTTCTCACTTTCAGTACATCTGAACTTGCAAAGAATAAAGAAAACTATGCAATCATTTTCCAGTTTGATTACGTGCTGTATCTCTTGGATGAAAACCTCATGGCTAGGTTGCAGTTTACTCAGCCAGATGGAACTAAATTCCAAAGTTTCTTTTTGAACTGTTCCCACTGCTGAGATTCAGGGAACTGTATATCTACTTAAAAAAGTATCTGTTTCTTTGGTAGAATTTTCTAAATCTGAGTCACGCTTTAGCAAAACAAGGTTGCAGTCTTCTGCTAATGAAGTGTTCCTGTCTTCTACATTAGGTTACTGCTTATGAATCATCAGGAAAGGGAGAGGTGCATAGACAAGCCTCTGAAGAAAAGGAAATGCTAACTCAATTTGTAATAGCAGACTCTTTAGGATAGGTGTTTGAAGAAATGTGCCTACAGTGCATCATCCTTCCTGAAGACAGACCGCAGCTGGCTGGCTGGAGGAATGAAACCTTGCTTTACACTTTCAAAGGTGACAGAGGGGAATGTTGAGGCACTTGGATTTCAGTTCCTTCCCTGTGACAGTACTATAAGTTCTCCTATAAGGAAGCACTGATATTAAGTGAAATTATGCAGTTATCTCAAATCTCAAATGAAATATAGTTCCATTTCCTATTTGTTATCACTTCCAGCAGTACAGTGACCTTTCTAGATGCTTGCAATTGTATGTTTTCTTGCAAGACTTCCAACTTCATTGGCTCTGATCAGTGCTTCATTTTTTGTTGCTGCAACTTTTTCTTAGATTGAGGTAGTGGCTGCTTCATCCTGCAGGCACTATTTTTTCCCACACACTGTTTTTCCACAGACCAGAACATGGACACAGCTAATACCTAGGCACTCACAAAACCAAGTACAGCAAAGCTGGATGTTTTTCAGGCTGATACCAGAGGCAGTCTGGCATCATAGGAAATTTCTCTCCAAATCAATGTTGTGTTGAACATCTTGTGTTCTGTGCACAAAGCATCCTTGTGTTTTGTGCACAGCCTGCGGAGCTGCCACCACTGGATCTAAGAATTCCCTGAACATCTAATTGAAGAAATAGATTAAAATACTTGTGATACATTGTAATCTTAGTTTCACTGGCTTATTTTGAGCATGTTTTGTGAAATATATATTTTTTTTAAAAAATAAGTATATCAAAGTGGTTGAGTAGGCTGCTGCTGATGATTTGCTTGACTGCTGTTCACCGGGGCAGTTGGTGACCTCCAGGGAGATGGTGCCGCCTGAGAGCACCAGTACATGGGCCACAGGGTTCTTCCAGGCTGCAAAAGGGTACAAGCATGAAGGGAGAGAAGTAGGAACCAGAGGAATGAGGGAGAGGAATGAAAGAGCAGAGCTGGGGGACAGGAGGGAGGCTTCTGTTTGTTTAAGGGGATATATAGAAAGAGACTGTAAATGACTCAGATAAGCGAATTACTGATGAATCTTTTGCTTTCATCTGTCTCACCTAAACCCTCTTCACCTTCTGTTTATGTTATAACAAACTAATAGAGGCTGAAAATGTTGAAAACATTTCTTTGTATAGTGATCATAGGGAGAAGGCATACATAGGTTTGTGCCAAAGCTCTGGGTGATCTGATATTTGATCATGACATACGAGATGAGTTAAGCAGGGTGCAAGAGAGACTCTTACTTTCCTTCCAGTCTACAAGTATTTTTCCAAGTACTGTTCTGCCTGCAGGTGTGAAATTTCCATTTGAAAGACACCCATTAACGGATGTGTTCTTCTGTCTCTTGCTTATAAAGGACCATGAGTGGGGGGTACATGCCATGTATTTGACAGCCTAGTGTGGGACCAGGCAGAGGCCACCAAACCCACAAAAGTCAGGTGCAGGAGTGACAGACATCTTCTGATGTTTGCTGTGTGCAAGTGTAAAGTAGCTTTGCTGTCCTCCTCTAGCAAATGAAACACCCCCCAGGAAGCAGTAGTTGCAAAAAAAAATGTGGAAATTGCTTTGGTAACCCAACAGAAAATTGTTTTGGACCATGCTGTGAAAATGTTGTCTTGACTAGCAAAGTCACCTGCAAGTCTTCGCTGTGTAATGATGAGTAGATGTACATGTGAACACCCTTGCAGGTAAATTTGGCAGCTCTCAAGGCAAAATACGTGTTAGGGGTTTTCAACTATATTCATAAATGCAAGGATGCTTCTTGCCAACCTGTCTGGGCCAGTGGGAAGAACACCTGGCTTATGCTGCTCTAAAAACACAGCCTGGCTTAGCCAGAGGGATAGCTACTCTCACATTGTCTCCCAAACATATTTCAGTCTGGAACAGTTCAAATGCCAGCAAAGATGTCCTTTGTATATTTATAACAGTGGACAATTTTTAGGCTGAATAGTAAATTGTTCCTCAGAAAAAGTAAGAGGATAAATTGGGAATATTTAGTTATCAAATTGCCAATGTCACCAGTATTTCCCTGGCATCAGCAGAGACAGACTGGGTACAAAACATTTTTAGAGAGGACTACAATTTTGGTTGCAATGTATTCACTAAGGAAAAAGAAGTAATAAAAAACCTACAAGTACTTCAAATTGGATCGACACAGGAGTCTTCTACCTATCTCAACTACAAAGAAAATAGTAGTAACTGGTAGTAGCTAGTTTGTGCCTATACTGATACTATTCATGTGCAGCTGCTGATATGAATGGGAGTTTTCAATTTTAAAATAAATGAAAATAAAGTATAAAAAAAGCCTCACTGTTTGAAAAAGAGATATATGCCTGAAACTGATGCTTTTAGCTTGGCAGCAAAAAATAATCTCAACTATCTTCTCTGAACTGATGACCAAAACTGTAAGCAAATGATATTTCAAGTAAATGATATTTCAAGTATTTTATTCTATATTAAGATATTAACCTAAATATTTTTTGTTAAAATTTGTTGAGTAAATTTTCTAAATGGATGTATTCCTCCTCCAGAAGACTTACAGAGTTCTGCAACATGAAAATGAGTTGCAAATTCTCTATCTAGAGACATACCTCTTTGGGGTAAGGATCTTGAAGGTCTTCTTGAAGGCTATGAAAATATTGCACTGTTACTTACTGAAATCTCATAACACATGCTGCCAGAAGCTGTGGGAGAAATTGATAGACAATTTCCAATATGGCTTGCTACATAGCACTGGAGGATAATGGAGTCAAAATGTTATTGAATTAGAGAAAATATTTGACTGATGTGAGTCAGTATGTTGCTAGGGTGTAGATCTGAAGGGCCCTGGGTAAGGGTGGTACTCCAGTTTTGGAAGGGTGGAAAACAAGTTTAGGTTGTTGAATGCAAAGGACTTAAATCATCTAGCAGCTGAAACAAAAAGATTAAAGCACCTCTATTAGATAGCTCTCAGTCAAGGGACACTTGGTGATGCTGAAGTGAAGGGCTGGCACACACGCTGCAGGCTGCCAAGGAGGATGATGCCAAATGGCACCGGGTCCATCTTTGCTGGCTACATCTCTAACTCAGGAGGCAGAAGGTCATGTCGAACAAGGAGCCCAGCAGAAACCAAGCAAGAGTTTGCCTGCAGTCTTCTTTTCTAATAGCTCTGCATTAGACTTATGTAAATTGTACTGTAATTGCTAGTTATGGTGGCCTTCAAATACTGAGGATGATCAAACATATCCACTTAAAAATACAAAGCTGGCATTACAAGGAAGTAATTTGCCCTGCCTTGGTAAGCTGGTGTGTCTGTCGTTAGAAGGAGCAGTTCCACACCATTACGTCACACCTAACATGGCTGCTATAGTGAAAAGCAGCAATTTTCCCAAATCCATGCTGAACTATCTTATTAGATCTGCTTTGCAACCTTATTGTAGAGGAAAAACAACTAACCCAAAGGTTTAAGTCTTAATAAGTAAAACAAAAAAATAGGATCGAGCTCTACCAATACTGTATCTGGAAACATTAAGTGTAGATACTGCATATAATAGTCATTTTATTACCACAAAAGAGAAAACATTTTTGTAGGTGAAGAAGTTTTCAAGCAGTGAAATAGAACCTGCCAGTTTTAGTGCTCCTCACCTCCCCTACTCACAATCCTGGTAAATGACTGGCACTACACTTGTATGTACTCTAGTAATATAAAGATGCGGAGTGGTCTGTCAGCACAAATCAGAGATTTCTTGGCTGTGAATAAGCACTATTCATAATTTATAACAATTGTGATGCTGCTGACCTGCTTATTCTTCAGTGTGAGACTAAAGGTGAAGACTCTGGTATGATGGAAGAGCTGTTGGGTCTCCCGTGGCTCACTGTCTGACATGTTTCAAGAATGGAGAAAATTTCTCAAAGACGTGACAGCCAGTAATATTATTTAGGTTCATTGATCTAAATTAGACAGATGGGTTTTGCACAGATGGGATACCCAGTATCATTGGCAGAAACGTCTCAGTTGCTTCACTGGAGACATTTTAAACCCCAAACTGGGTAGTGCTCTTGCAACATCCACAAAGGAGAATCTTTGTGCCAAGCAAGGGAGCTTCACGAATTTTTTAAATGCTACTCTCTGCTATATCAGCAAAGTCTGTCTGAAGGCATTTCTTTTCAGAGAGGTTTGTTAAAATGAAAAGCTGGGGAAGAGAGTGCTCCATCGCAACACTTGTTGACTGTCAAAGAAAAAAGCCCTTGGAAAGCCTAGAAACTAAGAAAACCAGTGCTAAAGTTTCTGATGGAGAGTGAATGTGCTGAAGGCTACAAGCTGCTTGAAGATGAAGAGTGTATAAGCAAACTGGCTTTCCTCACAGATATTTGTTTTTTAATTTGTGAGCTCAGTATGGGTTTCCAAGGGAAAAATTGCCTTTTACTGTGTTGTGTAAGGTACTTTCTTCTCTCATGAAAAACATGTAGGCAATATAAAGAAATTTCTTTTTTTACAACAGGAGGCATAAACTGTAGACGATGAAACTTCTCTCTTAAATTCATGTATATCCAAGCCTAAGGACTTGAGACAGAGAAGAGCTATTTCTGTTCACTGCCTGAGACATGGATGCTGCAGGTGGGCAGAGCATGGACCCCGCTGGCCCCTGCGCTGTGGGCACCCTGGTGACAACAGGGTGGCTGCCCACTCCTGCTCCCCCTGAAGCAGCAGCGCAGGAAGCACAAGGGTGATGGAGATCCCCCTCCTTTCCTAGTGCTGTGTGTTGTGTGACAGCTTTTACCTTTGTGCAACCCGGTCTGCTCCAGTGAAAACATATTCTGGGGGCTTTTGTGTTATTTCAGCTTGTTGGAACGCAACATGCTCCTTTTTTATCCCTAAGAGAAGATTAGTATTTCTGAAGTAACTGCTCATCTTTTTGTTCCCTCTTTTCACAGTGTACACATTCATATAGTTTTTATACCTGACTTAAATATCCATAAAAACATTCTCGCAAGCAATGCAGTTGGCATCGGCAGGTATCTAGCTCCCCTAAGGGTAAGTTTAGAACCAGATACCGTTTGTCTGTGTAAGCGAAGTATTCAAGACTATCAAACAACCTTATTTCAGGAGGTGCTAGAGAGCACAGACCTTTAAGAGAGGAGAAGCTGAGGGTAAAATGTAGCCTGTGCAAGATAACTTTGCACAGTTGGTTAATTTCCATGTTTCAGCAGGGATTTGTTTTCTTTACCATATTTACTTGTGCCACTCCTGCCCATAATGTTGCATCTCTGCACACCGTGACAAGGCCCATAATCGTGCTACTTGGATTTTTGTAGCTGGAGAATTTGGGTTTGCTCAAGTAATGAAGTCGTGTACCATCAACAAATTTTAGTTGATTAAAAAAATAACAATAACTTGCTGCAGCTGATTAGAAACTAACGTAGAGTTACTGTAAGAAAGCACCTGGTTATCTTTGTCTTTAGGACACTTATACGTGTGGGTAGGACCGGAGGCACCACAGTATGGAAGCACAAACTGTGGTATTAGACTGTTGCCGTGTTGTACAACTCACATTTTGCACAAGGCCAAGCCTGTGCTCCTCCCACGGTACCTTTGCATGGCAGGAACAGCCTTGGCCTCTGCCAGCAGCTCTGTCAGGGGGTCACCAGGGAAGGACAGCAACAGCCACCGAGGGATGCAGTTCTCTGGTGAGGCTGCCCCACTCAGCGACTGGCACCGACAGGCAGCGTTGTTGCCATCGTGCCTGGGAACACTGTTGAAGATGTCCCTGATGGCCAGGTACTGCGTGCGTGTCCTGCCCCAAGCTCGCAGGAGATCGTTGCACCTCTTCTCGTGTCAGATCTTTCCTGTGTTCTCCTTGGAGGCAGGAGGCAAGTGAGAGCTACCATTTCTCCCACAAATAGCATCACCTGTGACCAGCACCACTGATGCCTGTGCTAGGATAGAGCAGCAGGCAGATGTCTTCAGGCGTAGGATGGAGGCTGGTGTATCTCACCATGCTTCGTTGCTACTGGAGCTGGGAGTACTCAGCATCTCTCAGTAATCCTGCTTACTCGGTCTTATATTTGGCACCTAAGGAGTCTCCTCTCCTTTCAATCCGCCCCAAAACCCTGCTGTTCTCATATCAACCTATAGTTTCCAGAAATTGAGGGTAACATCTGGTCTGTTACAGACATGCTCTTTGTGATTATACATGCACATATGCATACATCTATCTGCTTACCTATCTGTTTACTTTTCTGCTTATCTATTTATTTATCTATACACTTCTACTTGTGTAAAAGTACTTTATTTTTACCCATTTTACCAGACTCTGCAGCACTGCTGTCAGTGATTTCTGGCACTGTCTTGCAGCAGAGAAAGGAATGCTTGAAAATGGCATTCTCTCAGTATATGCTTTTGCCATGACACCACTCGCTATTTCTGCTGTTATTATGTGAGAAAAACATTCAAGAAAGCCATAATTGAGACTCAGGCTGGCTTGCTGCTGTCTAAGAGGTGCAGAAATATGCAAAGCACACCAGACACAAAACATGACCTTTTCTCACTCTTGTCAGATGTAAACCAGCCTCTCCCCAAGCAGGCAGAGAGCTTTGCAGACCAGCTCAGAAATGTGTGTCACCAGCTTGAGCAGGTTTCCACTGTGTGTACTCAGTGTTCCTCCTGGGAGACCATAGAATCATAGAATCATTAAGGTTGGAAAAGACCTCTAACATCATCTAGTCCAGCTGTGGGAACAGGTCCCTTCAGCATTTTAACTGTAACAGGGTTACAGCGATGATGGGGAATCAAGCAATGCTGGGACCTCTGGAGGCAATCACATGATCATGTCTGCAGTTGAAGACCTGTATTACGTGACCTGCTGTTTCATGAGGAAGCATCTAAGCACGAGGGAGAGAAATACCATTAGCAGGACAGCTTTAGAAATGAGACAAGTTCAAAGGCATCAAGGGGGTTTAGGTGCAGGTGAAAATATTTTCTCTTCAAAGGATGGGATGGTGGACAGGGTGGGAGAGGAAATTGCATCAGGAATAGTAGCCAATGAGTCCAGCCCAGGGCACAGCTGATGGTGAGGCCCTTCTGGACACAAGGATGCAGGCTGAGATTGGTGGTTTCTCAGCTGACAGAAGGATAACGGAGGTATCTGGAAAAGAATGGAAAGGAAAAAAATGGCCAAGAAGAAAAATTATCCAGGGAAATACCAGAGCCAGGCTGGACAGGGGTTGGATATAGTGACAGACCTTCCACTGAGATTCACTGCTGCTGCCAGTACTATTACAGGTGTTATGGAGAAACCTGATGCAATCAGCAAAACAACCCACAGTGGCTGCTTTTGAATTAGTGATTTCTGTCTGAACTTCACCTTCCGAAGGGATTTTTTTTTATTTGCCAAAGAGCTGTAAATACGCTGAAGTTGATTCCTACTGTCTCAGCCAGACCCTGGCAAAGCAGCACCCCCTATCCCACCTGCGTACCTGGGTCCTCATGCCATCACCTGAACCCCCTTCCTGCTCATCCCATCACCTGAACCCCCTTCCTGCAGGCACTGATGGAGGGAACCTGCAGTCCCTACTCCTGGTGCATCCCTTCAAGAACACATCAGTAACACACACACAGAAGAGACAGATTCTGTGTTTAACGTCATAAAAAATTCTGGGGTTTCTCCCGGTTTTATTACTCTTTGCCAACAAATGCAGTCCCACAGCATCAAATCCATTGTTATCTACAGAAACGTCCAGCCACAGGTATCACAAAACCCTGCACTGTCAGCTCTTCATTGATACAATTTCCAAAATGTTTCTAACACCATGGGCATCAGCAGGTCTTTGAAATGAGGGTGCAAAGGTGGTATGCAGCATGAAGGCATCCCTTTTAAATTGCAAAGCCATGGTGAAAAGAAGGGGACCACTGTTCCTTACAACATGGACATTATTTTGAATGCTGCATCTTGAGGTATAATGCCAGTGTTCCATAGTACATGTGAGATCCCTCACCGCAGGAGGGGTGGCCATCGAGGCTGTGGACACAGAGTGACTCTCCCCTTGTATAAAGAATACTGAGTTGTCATTTTTGCATTGTTTGGCTCGGCTTTAAAACAAAGAATCCCATATCCAGCCTAGGCCATTCTATGATTCTAGGATTCTGTGATATGACTGGAGCATCTAGGGTCATTCTTTTATTACTGCTGCTGTTTGATGCCCTAAAATCACTAGTGCAACACCAGTGGTAGTCTGTTTTCCCTTTGAGACACTCACAACAGAAAAGGGGGCCATCAGTGATGCCTGGTTTAACCATAACAGCTTCCCTCGCTCTCCTGGGGCGATCACAACCAAAGACTTCTTCTCAAGCCCTCAGGGGTAAGGATGGATAAGGATGTGAGTAGGTCTTAGGTCTGATTGCAAAGTTTGTGCTTTCCATGAGACTCTGAGACAACTGGGAAGATTTGTTCATCCTTCTACAAAGTCTTGGAACACTCCTAATTCTCAGAACACTCCAGATTCTCAGAACACTCCAAATTCTCATTTCTTAAGCCATAATGAAGGTTGTTACATGTCTCCAATCACTCTTAAAAAAAAATATATCTCTGCATGAGGTGCATACAAAGAAAGAAAATCTATGTTAGGGACTTTCTGAAAGAAGGAGGAATATGTCCACGTGTCATAAAAAGTAATAATTTACTTTTAAACCAACAAACCAGGCCTTCTTCTTGTAAGTTTGTTGAATGTTTTGGATGATTTCTTTTCCACTATCCCCTAGATAAAGCTATTGCTCTTATTAAATGGAGAAGAAAACTGAGAAGCAGGGTTACAGATGGACAGACTGGCAAATTTGCATAAAGCGACAATCCATACATCCATCTGTATTTCTTAGTGTTCATTACGTATTCTTTCCTCTACTAGTGGCCACTATTCTCCCGCTTGATAGTATAACCATTCTCAAGTGCGAGGGAAGCCCAGTAGTGCTTTCCTCCCATGTCAGGGCAAGTTATTGTGACATTCTTGTGTCATCAAAAACAAAGTATTTCCATGATTGAGAGGATCCAGGGTCCTGGGGAAGAGATGCAGCCATCACTGTGTCATCTTGAGCTGGGGAACACATTCATGTGCTGGGCTGGGACTCCCAGGTCCAAGCAGTGAGGGTGTAGCAGCAGTAGTGTGCTGAGGGTCACACCTGGCATAGCTCACCATGGCTGCAGAGTTGCTGTCCACAGAATACCATGCTTTGGGGTGGGCCCACAGCTTCAGTCTGCAACACCTTCCCTTTCCTTCCCCTACAAAAAAAGTCCAGCGTGACACTGACAAGAAATCTGTCCTGGTCATGCAGAGGGTGACAGTGGCAACCAAGCCAGGTGTATGGGTCCCAGGTTAATGAAACTGATGGAGAGATCACTGATGGGAACAGTCAGTTCTGAAGCATGGAAGGCAGCTAAGTTCCCTGCTTCCACTGTCACGGACAGTGTACATGATACACATTACACCATTTGTGACCAATGGACTGTTTACAACTAATTTAATGAAGTCAGGACTGCACTAAAGCGCAGCCCTTAGCCCATACTTGTCTCTCTCATGCCCTTCCTCTTCTCTCTGTATATAAACAAAAAATATACATAAAAATGGAAGTTTCTTCACACTGCTGCAGGCTTTGCTGCTTTGCTCTGGACAGCTTGTTGCGCACTGCACGGTCTGATCCTACCAGTGCTGCCAGAAGCTGAAGTCTTGCAGGGCAGGTGGGGGGCTCTGAGGCAGGAACCAAGAGTTAGTGAGCAGTGGAAAAGAGCCTGGTAAATTCTCATTTTGAATAGAAAGCTAATTCAAGGCAATAAATCAGTCTGGTATATGGGGATGAGAACAGGTATGGGGTTTTCTTTCCACAGGAGGACCCCAAACCAGTTACATGGAATTCAAGGAGGGAGAACACAGTGAGTGCATTGTAGTTACTTTAGCAAGTTCAAATAACATATGAAGAAAAGCCTGAGCCACAGTGAGTCTCCTCACAGTAGTATGTATTACAAATACCGCTGAACATCTCTTGATAATTTTGTTTCATTTGAGAGGGTGTTCAAATTCCCTTATTTCAATCCTTCAAACAAGACACTTATATGAAATGATTTCTTTCCAGCTGCATGAATTCATTTATAATTTAAGTTTTCATCAAATTGAAATATCATCCAAGTTCATACAAATTTAATAACAGTGTGGAGGCAAAATAAAAATCATAACATTGAGAAAGGGCAATATTACAGTTCTAGGGTTTATGATCTCTTCTCTCACAACTTGAAATCATTATTTACAAAGCCATGCACATCCTATTATCTGAATGTATTTGGATGCTATGGTTACTTGACAGTCCTAATCAGACACAGGTGGCTCCAAACAGTAACTGCAAACATATATAAAAACAGTCAGCCAACCAAAGAAAACTAACCTGATTTTCCCATAATCTATAGCTTAAGAGTAATAATAGATCCAGTAGATTATTAAAAATAACAAATTAAAAAATGAAATTTATATATATCTTTACTTCCTTATTCTATGTTTTCTCAGTATTTTCTTATCAGATTTACATGAAAGAGTCAAAACAAGAAGGCTATTTGTTTGGAAAGAAAGTAGTGCCCATTGTTTACTGGAAAGATCACTTCTCTTTCCACGCAGTTTTGCAGAACAGAGATCACAACTGATGACCAAAAACTATTACGCATAGGCTACAAAGCCAGTTATTCATCTTACATCCTCTAGAAGTACCCAGAAATGGAGATTAAAAAGAGTGTTTCCTGCTATGTTCTCTCCATCTGAGGCTAAGGTTTTAGGGAGCAACGTGATTTGAAGATAAATAATAAATATGAAAATGAAGGATAAGTTCAGCCAGAGTTTAATACAACCAGTATTACCCACCCAATTAACTTATTATTTTATTCTAGTCCTTGACTCTAAATACTGGCATAGAAATGCGTTTAGGGTATTAGTGATCTAATATAGTGGCCACTGGTAGACACAAGCATGAGAAGAGCTGAAGAGATGTATGAAAGTTGCCAGAAGCTAGGCTAGGCATGGGGTTTTGGGAGTCCTGGGCTACTGCAGAGGCTGTGCTGCCAGAGCGAGATTGGGTCAGCCTTCATGAATAATTCCCTTGGAAGGAATCTGAATACCTGACCACATGAGCAAGCAGCACGCAACCATGGTACAGCACCCACCCCACTGATTCAGACAGGACAGAACAGGTGGAGGGAATTCACACCCCTCTGTTGTCTGCCTCTGAGTGCAACATCCATGTGGCCTACTGGCTTTTTCCTAACACTGCTCCCAAGGTACTTACATGAGTCCTTCCCACCTTTCTCGTGCCAGAGGAAATCACCTTCCCCTGTGTGGGTTTGTACAGTATGGAAGAGGATGTCTCACATCCCCTCTTTTTCTTTCCTGCGCAGTATCATGTGCACTCAAAGGATTTCTCTGACAAAGTTTATAATTCTGAGATTACATTGTTCAGTTTATATTTTTCAGAAGGCATTCATTATTCCACAGTTTCTTAAGAAGTCAGTATAGTATCTCTGAAAAGAATAAGCAGAGGAAATAGTAAAACTATCGCTCAAGCTGGACCAGTAAAGACTTTTTCAGGATGTTGCATTAAGTAGCTAAGAGTAAGTCTCTGGTAATATTGATGGTACTAAAGCAACATGACGGCTCTCTCACTCACATGACTTCACTAGTGCCTTTCCTGTAGGCTTGAAGAACATTTTGATTTCAGAGTTTCAGCAAGCTTGTGAAATTTCAGGAGGGTAGTCTTCATATTGCTGTTGCTGTGACACCAGCAACTTTCTAGTAAGAATTCAACTCACTCTCCCTTTATATCATTAACTCAAGTCAAGAGGCCTTCGCTGCACTGTCTGTAGCAGTGAGATACATACAGCCTTCAAAAGCCTTCAAAGACGAGCAGAGACAAAGCTTGGGAGAGCACGAAATGCACTCTGCTTTCCTCGTCCAGCAGAGATGAGTGGTGAATTCCTCAAGTTTCAAATTTATTTTCTGTCTTTCTTCCTCCTTTTCCTCCTCTCTCCATTGCCAGTACAGAAGTACAAAGACTTTGTATGTTGGGTATGTACTCGGGAGACATGAGCAGCTTCTTCCACACCTCTCTGCAGAGTTTTTTGTCTAGGATGCCAACATCAGGTAGTACAACCGGCCACCTTTACCAACAGCAATGCTTCACCTTTGGTAATATTGCAATTCTACCACTGTTCCTTCCTCCTGGATTAAATCATAGAATCAGAATTGTTTATGTTGGAAAAAACCTTTAATATCATTAAGTCCAGCTGTTAGCCTGGCAATGCCAGGACAACCAAATCCCAGCACTTTCACCAGTGGAAACTATGAGGGAATGTGAATATAGTAAATAAATGCAGAAACAGATACGTGAGCTTTTCTCCATTGCTTCAGAAAAACAAGAAAGCTCAAGACATCTTTGGGAATGATTTCAAGCGCTGCCTACCAGGCCCACAGCCATCAGGGTGGGAGAGATGACATGTGTGATGTTTCCCTAGCAAAGGGATGACCTTCTTTTGACAGAAGTCAGCAATGGTCTCACAGCCAGAAAAAACAAAGCTCATAAAAGTTGGTCTGATATCAGCAGAAACTCAGAGAAAGTGCAATAGTAATGCTCTCTTTTGACTGAAGCTGTAAAGCCATGCCGTGTGTACTGCCTTATTTTTTTCTGCCAGCTGAAGGCAATATGTCTTTTTTAGTTCTTCTGTGATTCCATATGCTTCAGAGGTACGTATATATCATGTGTGCTGCATTTTAGCTACATATTGCTGATGGTTTTTACAATGTAAAATCCATTGTTTTTTCCATCCTGGAACTTGATCAAGCACATTGCTTTACTCCCTAGGGAATATTCTCATCAGGAGGTTTTGTCCAAATGTATCTTTCAACAGAAGGAAGTTGTATTTTGACAAAACCTGATTTAGAAAGACATGCCATGACTGAGTCTGTCTTGCTTCTGTAAACAAGCTTATGAAGTTCTCACTACAGTTGTCCTGCAATGTTCTGCCCTTGGTTGACAAGTATGATACTTTGAGAAGAGTGTGTCCAGCTAAAACCGAACTGAATACAAGATATGATTTCTTCTACCTCCTTGTGTATTTTTGCTTTAAATGTTGTATTCAAGGCTGTTTCTTAAACAGAATTGTTTGTAACAACGTAATGACCCTGTCAAACCTGGCAAAGGATGGGAAAATTACAGCAGAGTCCTTTGCACTGATATTTGGAAGCTATTTCATGTTACTGCTCTAGTAGATTCTTTATTACTAGGAAGAAGTTCAGAAACCTAAGCTTCATTTTCTCTCGAAATGGCTTCTATGGTTCTTGCTAGTTATTTGCTGATACCTAGCAATCTTTAATCTTTGCTAGACAGACTTTCTTTTGAGCTAGGCTTCAGAAGATCTTGCTCCTACTGAGAGATATCCAATTACTTATAGGTGTTTTAAAAATCTTTGTGGCTCTTCAGTGAGGTCTTTCCTCTTGCTTGCTGTTATAATAAAAGTTCTGGCTCACAGTCCTTTTTGGTGGAATTAGTGACACCTCAATATATATTTTTTTGCATTGCCTTTGTTTTCCTTTCACAATCTCATTACCATTCTCTGGATAAGGCAGTTGTAGGATCATCACTATAGTCACTAATTTCACCCTCTAAAGTGAGGAATTACTGGGAAATGCTGAGCATCAAATATTTGAACTGAACATAGGGAACCTGTCAATTAAAGAGCTGTTTTCCATACGGTGCTGGACGACTGTAGTCTCTCCTCAGGTCTGGCTCCAGTGTCAGAGTGAGGTGCAGAACCTGGCTGCCCAGAGAAGGATGTTTCACTGCAGACAGAAGGATGCTGTGGGAAGCGATCTGAGACAGAGAAGGAGTCACAAGCACTGTGCTAGGCTTCCTAGGATGAAACAAGTTTAACTGGAAAATATTTTTGCTATTAACGCAGACAAACCACAATAGAGCAGCCAGGGCAGCAGAAGGTGCGGGAAGGCAAAGGATACGGCCAGAGCCACCTCCTTCATCCTCCAGCCATGTCGGGAGGGAGCTGGAGCACTGAACTGGCACCTCACAGAGCAGCCATCGATAAAATCAGTCCCCTGTGGGTCTGGATGTGGCTTTCACAAATGCTTCCCTGCATTTAACACTCAATTTTTTATAGTGAGAATGAAATAGGGGGTGTTAAATGGCTCCCAATTTAGCTCTTACAATAGAAGTGTCAGACTTCAAAGGAGATATTAAAAGCACTGCTAAAAGCAGCCTGGGCTCAGAGTTGATGGGGAAAGAAGAAAGGAAAAGAAATGTAAAAGGTGGTGGTGGCAGCGCAGGGGGAGCACTGCAGCATGACAACTGTGTCAAGTGCAGTGGGAACAAGGACAGTTTACTCCCTTGATAATACTCATGAAGTGGCAGAATTCAATATTGATGAGTGAAAGTAGAATGTATTTAATATTCTATTCAGAAATATTTGTCATTGACACAAGAATTAAATTAATAAAAAGACGTGGAAGTATCTATTGGATAAGAGGAATATTTTAAATTAGAATTTTAACATAAAGGTCCAATTGTGGTGATTACTTGAGCTTGTTTGTAATAATACTTTAATGATTTTTACAGTCCTTAAGTATTTCTAGACACTGGCTGACAGCCTCTAACTTATACTTACACAACTAAGTCTGATAATGTGTTTCTTTTATTCTGTGTCCACAGTGTGCTCAAGCAGAAACTAAAGACAATAAGACTTATTAGCAAGCTAGTGGCTAAAAGAGTTAACACTCCCTTAAAATAGGGCTTCAAATGAAGTAAAGTGATGTGAATCATGTAATACATTTACAATTTCCTATTTTTTTGATAAACTAATGGAAAATTCCATATCTTGATGCATATAACATACTTCAGACATCTCATGGTCTTTAAAAGTACTGCTTACAATTTATTAATAACAAACACAACACCGGAGATTAATAATATGAGAAAAAGGGATGCAAACAAGGAAAAGTGGACTACAGAACAAACTTTATCACACGGACATGTATATAACACCCCCCTCCCCAATCATGACAGGGTTTAGTAATTTTCTGTTTCTTATTTTTAGTATATCTCCTATAACATATATGGAAATACAGAAAATGACTAAACATTTTATGCATGCATAATTATGTGCAAAATTAGAGAAAGGTTAGGAAAGAAATTGTTTCCAAGGCTCTCATTTATCACTAATATAAGGTCTGGACTGCCAATAAAAATATGCAGTTGACATTACTAGCCCAGACAGCACTATGCGTTGAGGCAGCATTACTCAAATAGTTAGGATAGCTTTACACATTATCTTTTAATATAACAGGGGAAAACTAAGCAAAAACTCATTGGGCAAGGAGGAACAGCATTCTTGTAAAAAAGAACAGACATTAGGTATCAGTAAGGCTTTGTCTTAATTTTAATTGATTTGTGTAGGATACAATAGTTTTCAGTTTTAGAAGAGAAGGAAGTCATCAAGTTCTTTGAAAATGACACTGGGTCAAGAAAGATGAAGGCAATGTCATCAAGAGATCAGAGCAGAGGGCTGCACATCAGAAACCTCTGCATCTGTTACTCTGTCTCCTTGTGAGACCTTGCTGAGGTTATTTCATCTCTGTGTTCCGGCTCCTACCCTTCCTGGATATCACCTTTGTCACTAAACTTTTTTGAAACCATTTGAAAAGTGCAAAACTTTAACTGATTGAAACTTAATAAGAATTCCTCTCCTTCAGGAAACACGTTTGTAAGAGACAGTGACATCAGGTCTTCCCATGATGAAAAATTTTGAGCATTTAGTCTAGTCAGTAAATATGGTTAGAAGAAGGTTTATATCAAGTTTTTGAGATCTATAAAGCAGGGCCTCCAAATTCATGGGGCACCAGAGAAAGTTCTGTTGTCATGCCAAGAGTATCTATCTCCAGCTCTGTAATACAAAAACCCAGGAGAAACGTATCCAAAATCTTTGCCATCAGCTTGATGGTGAAAGCACTGTGGTGAGCCCTTCCTTCTGGGCTGTGGGCTCTGTGTTACAAACTGCTTTGGCATATTAGTCATTGATGATTTTTACATTCACAAGCTTGAACAAGGAGTGTAATTTAAAGCTCCACTTCATTTTTAGTGCATATGTGGAGGTGAATCTCCCAAACTTTTCTGATGATGTCAGTCCTGTCTACCATCCTGTTGGCATGTAGGAACACTCTGGTGGGTGATAAACTAGCATGAAGTCTATATAACCTTGGAAAAAATGAGAAGGATAGTTGTGTAAAGTATTTTTCAGAAATTTTAAATGCAAAACGTCAAAATGTAGAAAATTTGTGAAATTACATATTGTGGCAAGAAAGCAGTCTTCAAACACTGAGTAAAATATGACAGAAAGTAGTCTAGGCTTACTGACTTAACTGCACCACAATAGAAAGCATATTAAAGACAGATAACATCACCTCTGCTCTCCCTTACTGTCTTTAAAGGTAACAGGAAAACCTTGATGTGAAAGATACTGCTAACTGCTTGGTGAAAGAGCCTAACTCAGATAATTCAGCTATAGAATAGAATAGAATAGAATAGAATAGAATAGAATAGAATAGAATAGAATAGAATAGAATAGAATAGAATAGAAATAGACTATTTCAACTGGAAGGGACCTACAATAATCATCTAGTCCAACTGCCTGGCCAATTCAGGGCTGACCAACAGTTAAAGCATATTATCAAGGGCGTTTTCCAAATGCCCCTTAAACACTGTCAGGCTTCCTTAGGAAGCTTGTTGCAAGGTTTGACCACCCTCTCAGCGAAGAAATGCTTCCTAACATCCAGTCTAAACCTCACTTGAAGCAGTTTTGAACTGTTCCCAGATATGCTGTCACTGGATACCAGGGAGGAGAGCTCAGGATCCCTCCATGTCCCCTCCTCAGGAAGCTGCAGATAGCAATGAGGTCTCCCCTCAATCTCTTTTTCTCCAAAATGGACAAACACAAAGTCCTCAGCTGCTCCACATAGAACATTCCTCCCAGTCCTTTCATCAGCTTCTTTGCCCTCCTCTGGAGGTATTTGAGTGCCTTCACATCCTTCTCAAATTGTAGCGCCCAAAACTGCACACGTTACTCCAGGTGAGGCCACACCAACATTAAATACAGCAGGACAATAAACTCTATAGGCCAACTGGTTACACTGTGTTTGATGCACCCTAGGATGCATCTTGCCTTCTTGGCAATACCTGCCCCATGGATCTCTGGCTCCTAGACTAGAGTCCTGTTCATCACATTAATGCGAATACCAGGCAGCTGTTGCCTTTCACACAGATAAGTAATTGGTTCAATGTCTTCTATAACAACAGAGCAAAAGGCAGACTCCTAATCTGAATATACAGGCACATACAGGCATCAGCCATTTGATTTCAGATAATGACATAGAACTGCAAATTTCAAAGCTCAAACTTTTACTCTCTGTTTATTAGCTACATTGTAAAAAATGTCAAATTTCTTCTTTGTATTTTTTACCTTTTGTGACGTTGCTTGGAGATATCTGCTGTCCTATAGCTGGATGAATCTCTGAGATACACAATATATCTTTGAAAGTATATCAAATCAAGGAACTGCATTTATTATTATTGAAGGATATTAATTTTTATAATATTGTGAGATGACAAAGGAGCAGGCTAACCTGTGCAACTATAGAGTTATCTATCTCATACGCCATAAACAGCACCACAGCTTGAAGTGAAAATCTTTCAGAGCAGAAACAGTGCACAAGGTGCAGAACAAAGGTTGCAACCTGTGCTTGTTACAGCCACTCAAACTCTTTGGAAAAGGTAGAGAATGTATTTCTTAACGGAAATTGTTGCATAATGGAATTTTTTACTGAGTGAGATTTTGTAATATGGGTGGCAGGGAATTGGCTTTGTTAATCGCAAAGGCTGGGAGGCATGCTGCAGAATTTGGAGAGTATTGTTCCTTTTCCTTGGCAACTGAACATAAATAAAGCAATGGCACTTCATTATTTTATTGTATAACTAGTAATAAGAACACCAAATAACCCATAGTAATATAAACAAAAACTTTGCTACTTGCCACATTTTGCTGTCATGCAGTTTTAATTCTATTTGTGAAAATCTATTTATTTCCTAAAGAAAAAACAGGATTTGACACCAGCAATACAAGCTGCATTTCCCAATATTTTCTTCTCAAGATGCCCAACCTTAGACTCGTCAATAGGTGTCCTTAGGTATAATATTAAGATCAGTTAAATTTTCCATCTCAACTTTATTTTTGTTTGTTTGTTTCCTAAGAAGCCTTTCTTTTCCTTATGTTGTAGCTTGTGGCTGACAGTCATCCCTGACATTGATTGTCAGGTTGATTTATATTGAAAGGATCAGAGAAAGAGTTTTCCTAGGCAGTTCCCTGTGGGATATGTCACTGACTTTTGTAACAACAACTGCTATCATTTTTAAGAGCTGCTTTCACCAGGCTTACAGCAAAGATGGTAAATAACAGTGACTGCACGCTGCAATGTCAGTGTTTCTTGACTGCAGGTCTTTGTCATCACAAAACTTCGCCTGTAAAAATCTTAATGACTTCAATGAAAATACCTTCAAGTAACTTTGTCCAGTGTTGACAAAAAAAGAAAAGGAGACAATAAGAGAGAGAAGAACAAACTTTGTGAAGCTTTGGGCGTTTTTGTAGATAATAACGAATTTCATTTCTAATGTCAAATATTGAAAATCACATGCACCACTCATCACACCACTGTGCATCTAAGTGTTAAGCATAATTAATTGTTTATATACTGTTCCCCTTAAAAATATTCAGTCAGTCTTTACATGAACTTAATTTGCAAATGAAGAGACAAATGTCTCCCCTGTTCCTGGCTCCTTAATATTCCTGAGAGGTAAATTAGTTGTTACGCAAACTAAAAAAGGTGTTGTAAGTCCTTTGATCCTGAGGGATCAGGCAGGCCATAGTTCATTAGTAACACGTGATGACAGACGTATTCAATGTCAAGTAGAAGTAATATCTGATATACAAAACTAGAGGCATGAAAATGTTGTTAATATTGGATGTTTTCCTCAAAAATGGAGGTGTGAAGTCATGGTAAGAAAAATAGAAAATGTATATGAGAACGAATTGTTGGAATTGAGGTTAATGACAGGAAATTTTTAAAACATGAAGATCATCCAATAGCAGAATTGCAACTTTTGGTAAAGGCATATTTAAGATTTTGAAAATAAAGTCATAGGTTATTTATTTAAAACAGGAGCCAGGCTCTTCTCAGAGATGTCCTATGACAGGACAAGGGGCAACGGGTGCAAGCTGGAGCACAGAAGGTTCCGCAAAAGCATTGGGAAAAACTTTTGCACTATGAGGGTGATGGAGCACTGCCACAGGCTGCCCAGGGAGGTTGTGGAGTCTCCTTCTCTGGAGACTTTCAAAACCAACCTGGATGCGTTCCTGTGTGATCTACTGTAGGTGATCCTGCTCTGCAGGGGGGCTGGACTAAATGATCTTTTGAGGTCCCTTCCAACTCCTGACATTCTGTGATTCTGTGATTCTTCTGTGATTCTTCTGGGATTCTGTGAAAATATTGATGTAATTGTTTTGTCATTGCTTTTGAAGGAATAGATCTAAAAATCTTTACGTCTACCCTTAGAGCATCACAACTCTAACCATATTATTGCTATTTTTTTTAAAAAAAATTTTAGTTAGTGAACATATAACGATAATGGTTTGTTTTCTGTTGTGTGGTGAGCCGCAACACAGACATGTGCAGGAAACCAGTCTGAAGTGGTCTTGTGTGCACAGCTGACAAGGCGCACAGTTGGCAGGGCAGCATCGTGCTCTGCCTGGCCCCTGGTCCCATTGTCCTTAGAGGGAAAGCATAGATAGTCCGGGGGAACTGGGGCTCCAGCACGGCTTCCTGGCATGCAAGCAACATTTTGAAGACAGCATGAGGCAAGGCTGTGGAGCCAGGCAAACATGGTCATCCAAGGAGGCTGGGTCTCATCTCCACGAGTGGCAGAGCTATCCAGCATGGCTGGGATCTGATTCTGGCAGCATGTGCTGCTCATGGCTGTAGTATCACCAGCCCAGGGACTGGACCCAACTCAGCTGTTGGTGAGAGTCCATTACCTACATGGACATGACTGACGTTCTTGGTGGTAAGCCAAAGTATCCAAGATTTTGTGGAATGAAACAGGGAGACAAGACACAGGACATGTGGGACACCTATGTCCTCATGGAGAAAGAGCTGGGGGCCACGCATGGACCCCTGTAGGCCCATGTTTTGGCAACTAAGTTGGACTCTGTCAGGATATTGATTTCAAGCACTGCTAATCAGAGTAGTGGATTTGGACAAGTAGCTGAAGATATACATGAGAGATTATCTTCTACTACAGGCCAGCTGACTCCCTAGGTCTCCATTTTCATAGGATTTTGTGAGGAGGGAGAAGGAGAAAGGTCTTATAAAAATACAAAGAAAACACACACAATAAGGTTCTTTTGAATTTGTAACAGCATGCACATGCTTGTATAACTAGAGTTCTCTGTGGCAGACATCCATTGACACCCTGCAATCAGGTACAATAATATACCATGGTGATTAAGTGGAAACATTAGGACTGAGTCCTACTGCTCTTGTCTTGTAAAGCTTTGTACATTTGTAGGCTTCTGCTTTCTCTAATATTTCCAATATCAGAAGATGTTTGAATATTGTTAGGCCCTTCAGTGAGAGAAGCAACATAACCAGGGGAGCAACAAATAAATGTTATCAGCCAACAGACACTTTTCCAGTAGCAGGAGCAGACTGGGATGAGCCTGGAGGAGCACAGAGGGGCAGAGAGGAATGGTTCAGAGGTCTCACCTCCAGTTGTGCATGTTAGAGTGCAATGGCCTCCTCATTTTCCTCCTTGTGTTTTTCACTCCTCAGCTGTTTCAGAGGAGGGCTGGTGGGTTGACCTCACATTTACTTACCACTTATTGCAGAAGTGTACCGCTTCTCATCAGTTACTACCATCTCCAGCCATGCCATCATTAGTATACATACCATGAAACTTCACCTGAAGGTTAAGCAAAGTAATACATCTGAGTGAAAGGTTCTGGGGATGTGCTTGAATATCCATGTCTTTACCTAAGTATCCATGCAACGCTAAGTCCAGAAAAGCTGGGGTGTGAGTAATACCTCCTCATGCACAGGAAATGTTCCCATTTCTGAATGCGCCCCTATTATAAAATGGTTAATAACTCCAGTCAGTTTTCCTGGTCATAGAAAATGATATTAAATTAATTCATCATCTTGAGAGAACAATGCTGGACTGAGTCCTCAATGATAATGTCATCTGTAGAGTTCTGAAGAATTTCATCTAAATAATTTCAAAAGAGTATTTGGCATCTGCATAGTGGAATTGGTGCATTAAAGTGGAAAATGTCTAAACCAGACTGCAGACAATTTGTGACTTGATGACTAAATGACAGTAGTTAGTATGGTAATAAGCTGCCTTCTGGTGATTCTTTACAATAAGTGGCAAAACATCACTAATTTCTCCTCCGTAGTGTAACAGTTGCGTTAGTCACAATTAATTACACAGTTTCTCCCATGAGTGTCAGACTCACATTAATTGTTTAATGATTTATTTGGCTTCCCACCACACAGTAGTTGACGTGGTATGCAACAGTTCAAAACCACCAGTAGAAAAAGGCACTATAATTTGTCTACAAAGTGCTTTTCTCTTTGGTAGCAGAGATGTTTGTGTGTGCAGGGTATACAGCTCATGCTTCCCATCCACAAGGACTCCCTCTGGGCTTTTAAAAACTATATAGCAGTCCAGAGTGAGAATACTTAAGCAGTTTTTCTTAAAAATTCTCTACAGCAGCTATGCAGCAATTTGTTCCAAAAATCAGGTAAAAAAGATGAAATTTGAAATCTTGTTTTACTAAACCGTACAGGCCCTGTTTCCCAGCTGTCATTAGGCCACATGAACAATGATTCAACTTCTGTTTTTATCTCTTCTTCCTTGCAACAAGCAATAGGACAAGAGGAAATGGCCTCAAGTTGTGCCAAGGGAGATTTAAATAGGAAAAAATCCTTCACCAAAAGGTTTGACAGCCATTGGAACAGGCTGCCCAGGGAAGTGATGGAGTCACCATTCCTGGAGGTATTTAAGGGATATGTAGATGTGGTGCTTAAGGACATGGTTTAATGGGGGACCTGGCATTGCTAGGTTAATGGTTGGACTCATCATCAAATCAAGGAATGGCTAGAGTTGGAAGAGATTTTAAAGATCATCAAGTTCCAACCCCCCTGCCATGGGCAGGGACACTTCCCACTAGACCAGGCTGCTCAAAGCCTCATTCAGCCTGGTCTTCAACACTTCTAGGCATGAGGCATCCACAACTTCTCTGGACAACCTGTTCCAGTGTCTCACCACCCTTGATGAGCTCAAAGGTCTTTTCCAACCTAAACAATTCTATGATTCTATGATTCACTTGAGAAACAAGCATCTAAGTAAGATAATAGCAGCAGCACAAAACAATCACATCTTCATTTACATCCTAGAACAAATTTCCCTTCTGTTGAAAGTCAAAGAGCTTTCTTAGACACTAATAGGATGCTTACAGCAGGATCCAGAAATCCTTTCCTGCTTTGGTCTTAAGGGATTGATTATAGATAGATCTTTGCAGTGCAAATTGTGTGTTGAGGAAGGAGCATGTAAATGAAAGTTTTGATGTTAGTTATACACACAGAATAAGGAAGTAAGGATTTCTGAAGTGTTGTAATACAAAAAAGCTAATAAACCTTTGGTGGGGTTCAAGACAGCTGTTACCAAAAAGGGGATGGACAGAGAGTTTTCATGTATTCTCTTTGGAAAGGCTCTGTGTTTTATAGAGCCTAATCCAGGCTCTGCACAAATCCTCAGCTAACAACTTCGAACAGTCAGAATTTCTTTTCTGTGTGCAGTTTCTCAAAATATGTCCTTAACCACAGCTCTCATCTATAGTCCCTAATCTGTCTATCATGTTATTTAACCCTGTTTCCCCATTTTCTAATCTTGCAGCATTACTATTTAGTTTTAGCTAGCAAACTCAAACCTGTTAGTTATGTTGCCAAAATCTGAGGAGTCACCAAGAAAATTGTTCTTCAAGTCCTTTTATCCTGAATACTGACCTAAATGCCACAAAAATCAAGACGTATTTCCTATGCCTGGCAACAGCAGTATTAGTTTCAAATTATCTCATAAATAAAGCACAGTGATATAATCTCCATGGACTGAAATGAGAAACATAGCCATAAATCATTGAAGGCTTCATGCCCAGTATCTCTGAAACATTACTGGAAAAAAAAAAAAAGCTGTCATCCTAGCTCAAACAGCCTTCCAGAACTCAGACTAAAATAATTAAAAGAAAAACCTCTCAAACTTGTTGGTCTGAGATTTTTTTCAAAAGCCTCAACACTTTAAAGCTTACAATAAGTCTCTGAACACCTTGGGTAAAGATGTAATAGGTCTTCAGATTCCCGTCAGAGTTAGGATAGGAAGTGGAAAGGATCAAGTAGGTAGGATAACAGGGTCCCAGTTTTAGGTTTAAAGAAGATGTTATTTAGGACTATAGGCTTTTTGCAGTCTGAGGGACTCAGGACACACTAAACCACCTTGATTTTCAACATCAGTTGTAATGAGCCAATTGCTAACCCCAACGAATGCTCTAGGGACTCCTACCAAAAGTAAAATGGAATCCTAAATTTTTTTCCAAATATCGAGACTTTAAAACCATAGACTAGTAATGCCAGAAGTATGCTTGCATCAGTTGATCCTACTGCAACCACTCCTCATTTCGTCCCAGTGGCCTCCATATCACAGTCCACTGACCTCTGTCAGACTCCAGAGGTTTATTTGTTTCACAGTCATCATTGTTTAGCATCCAGCTTTGCCCCATGGTGTTTGCTGCATCACAGACTGAAACCCAACTCTCTACACTCTTCCTGTTAACTGAGTACAACTGCATCTCTGACTGTACTCTAGCCCTAACATTGACCATAATAGTCAAAGACAAAATAAAAGTCTCAAATAACCATTGGCCTTTTTGCTCTCCCTAGTCTTGCACGATCAGGCAATGAACCTGGGTCTTCTGAATATTTGTTCCTGGAACTGAATCCTAGGTTAACATCATAAACATATCCTTAATAACAACAAAATTATCCATAAACCTTGATTTATTAACAGCTTAGAATCATAGAATAATTAGTGTTGTAAGAGACCTTTAAAGACCATCTAGTCCACCTCCCTTTCCATGAGCAGGGACATATTCCAAAAGATCAGGTTTCTCAAAGCCACATCCAACCAGATCTTGAACTTTTCCAGGGAGGGAGCTTCCACAATTTCTCTGGGAAACCTGCTCCAGTGTCTCATCAACCTCACAGTAAAGAATTACTTTCTTATATCTAGTCTAAATCTACCCCTTTTCAGTTTGAAAACATTACCCCTCAGCCTATCACTACACTCCCTGATAAAGAGTCCCTTCTCATCTTCCCTCTAGGTCCTCTTTAAATATTAAAGAAAAAATGCCGTTATAAGGTCTCCTTGGAACCTTCTCTTCTCCAGGCTGAACAGCTCCAACTCTCTCACCCTTTCTTTGTTGAAGAAGTGTTCCAGTCCTCTGATCATTTCTGTGGCCCTCTTCTGGACCCACTCCAGGTCCATGTCTGTCTTGTGCTGTGGACCCCAGAGCTGTGGGGTCTCATGAGAGCAGAGTAGAGGGCCAGAATCACCTCTCTCGATCTGCTGTCCACACTTCTTTTGAGGCAACCCAGCCTGCAATTGACCTTCTGGGCTGTGAGTGTGCATTACCATCTCATGTCCAGCTTTTCACCCACTAACAACCCCAAGTCCTCCTCCACAGGGCTGCTCTCAATCCATTCATTGCCCAGGCTGTATTTGGTACCAGAAGTTGCCCTGACCCAGTTGCTGGACCTTGCATGTGGCCTTGTTGATCCTCGTGATGTTCACATGGGTCCACTTCTCAAGTTTGTCCAGGTCCATCTGGATGGCATCCTGTCCCTCAGGCATGTCAACCACACCACTCAGTTTGACGTCATCTGTAAACTTGCTGAGGGTGTACTCAATCCCACTATTTATGTCATTGTTGCAGATATTAAACAGTGAAAGTCCCAGTATGGACCCCTGAGGAACACCTAACTTCTAACTATACTCTTTCTCCTTGCCATGTCATGTGTCTAATGCAGCAACAAAACTAAAATATTCTCAGCCTAACCAGCTATGCTAGGTATCACCATATTACTTGACACAGTGAAAATGAAAACACATGTCATTCTCCCTTTTACCAGCACCTTTTACTACTCCATGCATCAATGCAGGATCTTTCCCATGCCCTAAATCCTGCTTTAACCCATGTCTTAGCACTATAGCACAGTGCCTTTGGTCTGTCTGCCTTTTGCTAACCCTGGACCTCATTCTGGCCATGTGGTACTGGGAGTGTTTCACAGTTCATCTGCTGACAACAACCCTTCTGCTGGCAAGTCTGCACCGTAAACCAAAACTATCCTTAACACTTCGGTTACTATCATCAGTGCTAAGCTGATACCATTTTCTTTGCCAATGTCTGTCGTGCCAGGTAACAGTAGTAAATCTTGCTCCTTGGCGCTTGCTCTCCCAAAACCTAACAAAATCCTTCAATGATTTTCTGTGAAGTCATTCACCTTGAAAGAATCTCACTGCATTCCATCACTTCTCCTGGGAGCAAGCTATAAACTGTGTTCTTCAATTTCTGCTGTCCTAAATCTTTGCTTTTAAAACTAAATCTAACATTTCCTCTAACATTAGTCTAGTAATCCTTGCAAAAAATGAAAGTAATATTACTTCATAAAATTTTATCACAGACAGACATTCTGACGGAAATAACCCCACAACTTCTGCCTCTGCCATTAAAAATTCTCCCTCTAGTCCCAACATTAAATGTAAAGATATGAACCTGACCTTTCATTAAACTGAACTAACACAAACCTCTTTTCACATCACTGGAAAATCCAGTGATGAATCTATCTCCTGAGACCTTTTATTGCTAAATGTGCTCTTAAATGCGTTCTCTGACCTGATCTTTAACACTCTAGCGACTCATGTTAATACCATTTAAATTACCCGCACCCAACTTCATTCTAGCTTTGCTAACCTTTCATTTCCCACAGTAATCCAGATATAAATCTAGCTTTTAAACTTCTGTAAACCCAAAGCCCAATCTAGTCCCAAATCAAAAATCTACCTTTAGTATTAGAGATCAGCATCAGGCATCTCCAAAAACCTAAGCCATTCAATCACACCGGCATGACCTGCCAACAAGCCTCCCACTTCAGACTTTTACTGCCCAGAAGCTTGGTGGTGATGCTGGTGTAATCCCAGCCCTAGTCTTAGCCATACCACATTTTGGAATCAACTGAAAGTCAATTGTATTTGTCACAGTCTGCCATCACCTTAACTCTACAGGCCTTGCAATATCTGTGAAAAAGTTTTCTGGCCCTTTTGCCCATAAGGCTAAACTAATCTAAGCTCGAATTCAAACACCATCTGACTTCAGCATTTGATATGACTTCTCCAACAGATATATATGTATAAGTAATTTGTTGTTTCTGGAAACAACCCTGTCCAACCATGCTAAGATTTTGATAAAGAACTTATGTCATTAGTTCATGGCAGCTTAAACCCTAATTTTGACACCTGTCACTGCCTTAACTCCAACCCATTCCTAAGGCTCAATGGATCATTTATACTGCTGTCATCAGCTCTTGTAGCAGACCTGCAGGCCATACAGGGTCCAGCATCAATATAACATTTTCACCTTTTTCTGTCTGTCATCTTCATCCTATTCCCAACCTTCACTTCAGGTGATAATGGTGTACAGCCCCTGAACTGCTCTAGCACTGGCGACAGACTAGAAGCTAGGCACCGTTTCTAACATTATGTCTGTTAAGCTCCAAAAATGAGCTGTACTCCTCCACCTGTGATATCCAAGCCCTAAACAATGCCAGTACTAATAGCACAGGTCTTTGGTTCTTACTAGTTCTGTGGGACTGTAACGGAAACACTGGCTTTTCTAAATGCAAATTCAAGTCTCGTTTGCTCCTAACTTGGTAGCCACAGTAGGTAGTACAATAGCTGGAATTTAGGATATAGCCTTATGTAGGCAATTCAGAAACCTACCATTGGTTGGGAGAGCTTGTATCTCTCCAGTGACACTGAAGCCCTTCATATCTATATGTAAATATGTATATATGCCCAGGTCACCACCTGTGATAGTCAGGTCCTCAGGATCCAGAACAGGTAGAACGGGAATAGGTGACTACCTGAGAATAAATCTGTGTTAACAGTGATCTCTTGCATAATACCCTAGTGACTGCAGGATTTATCCAGGCATGTGATACTACGACCAAAGTTATCCTTAACCAAAGCAGATTCAGATCTCACACCCAGAAGACAAGACTACGGGCTTTGGGTTGTTGGGAAAGTGGACACTCTTCACATGAGCTTGGGCTACCAGGCAATCAGGGTTGCAAGACAGATAGATGGATGACTCTGTGCTTGCATGCATTTGCACCCGTGATGAAAACACCATGATTACTGGAGTATATTTCGGTTGGTTTGGAATGCTGCCTGGAGCCTAGATGCCTAAATTCTGCCTAAGCCTCACTGCAGGGGGAAATTTTGTTAAGCAGATCTTACCCACTGTGCCTAAAGCTGTGCCTCTCTTCCACACTAGAAAAACATGTTTGTCTACTTATTGTCAGTGCTACAATGTCTTCTCCCAATAGCTTTGATTTACCTCCACCATAGCTGATATATGTGCTTTCACCTTTCCTTCCTTGGGACTGTAGAAGCTTTGCTGCCATATGCCAGGTGTCAATGTGCATCACCCCGTTCCCGAGGAGGATACGTATTTGAACTGGCAGTGTAGAGAATTGACATCGGGCACAAGTAATCTATGTGTCATGGCTTTGGCGTGTCACCTGTCAGATGATGTTCCTTAATGAAGCCCATTCGTTCTTGCCAGATGGGCCACTGATGCAGACATCAGCCTCTTCTGCAGATGTAGCTTAAAACCAGTGATCCTCTGAGAGCAGGGCGATTTTTAATATCTGAGAATGACAAAAAACAGCTAAGTCCTGTTCTCACTGAAGCGTATGGCTGTCAACAATGACCCTGGAGCCTGGACTGAAACCAGTGTTATTACCTTTTAAGAAAATAAATAAAAGAATAAATAAAATGTGCCATTCAATCAGTTTTAGAAAAGTCTGAAACTCATGAAATTAAAGTAGTGTTGTGGAAATAAGGGATTTTGGTCTTCATGACAGCAGGTAGCTTCTGCTGAATGATGGAGATATTTGCCAGGGTGAAGTGAGCTATTTTTATCATAACTCTCTTCCCATTAGTACATTCCCTGCTGGCTTGGAGGATTATATCTATTTTGGCTTGGAGGATTATACCAATTTGTTTTGCTACAAAATCAATAAAAATGAAAGCTAAAATGACAATTAAATCCAAGAAAGCCCAGCTGGAAACCATGCAAAATTCCTCTTTTCTAATTAAAGTCTGTGAAAACCACAGCTTTACAGAGGCATTAGGGAGGAAGGGAATAAAAGGAGCATGTTCCCACTAACACATTTATTGTATCTGCCTTTCAGGCTGAACAAATTACTGCAGAATGTTAACCCAGTACTTTAACAAGCAGCAAGGCCTGTGGGGTCTCCCTCACTTTAGGAAGGTAAGGCTGAGTATGTAGGGAGTATATGTACATCACCTCTTGCTGTTGGGTGTGAAAACCTTGCCGTGTGCCCTGAAGACCGGTGAAGTTAGCAGGAGATGACTTTAGTGAGCTTTGGGTGTTGACATTCTTAAAATGCCAGATAAATACAGAAACCTCCAACAATCACACCAAAACTCAAAGAAATCTCAAGAGTGAAGTTCAGATAGGCACAACTGTGAAACAAGAAAAGGACCAATGAACTACATAGACAAAACTTTACACTACTGCAAACTGAATGTGAAATATCAATTTATGAAAAAACAAACCACAGGGCAGCCTTACATATCAGTACTTTATGGTAGGTACTGATGCACCAGTGAGCGATACTAGATTGCTTTCCCTCACCTTAAACCCCACCTCTTGTTTCAGCACCATAGGACAGTGCCCTGGCAGTTGGCTGTCATCAGTCTTACATCATAAGAAAACACCATTATTAATGTTAGGCACTGTTGCTAAAGCCGCTGTTCACCTTTAGTGGACAGGCAGAATGAGATACATTTTCCATATGGCTAATGTATTTTACATATGCTTTCCAGTGCCAGACTGGAGCTGCAAGTCATGGAATGATTTCCTGTGATGCTGCTGCCCTTAAACAGTCAACACTTTTTATCAGTGAACTGAATGGATCCACCTGAAAGTTAGTCCTACAGATTGCAAAAGTTTCACCTCAGTCAGAGGGGTATTTTGCATCAGTAACTTTACAATGGAATTGTTCCAGCCAGACTGCAAACACTACTTTCCCACTGGAAACATTAGATCTTGATAGCCTCTGAAAACCGGGATTTGGGCCTCTAAAAAAAAGGACTGCACACGCTTGTTCATTCTGACATGGACTGTTAAACTGCATGCAGTGACACTGCAGCATCTGACCACTCATGCCTGGAGATGAGGGAGCCAAAGCGAAGCCTCTTCTAGAAGGACACAGCTGTGAATGATGTGAACTCACATCTCAGGCATGTCCTCTGTGTTGCACATGCAGCTCTGCTGGGTAGTGTAACTTGGGCAGCCACAGAAGAAACACCCTAAATTGGTAGAGGTAAAGCTGTTTCTCAGAGCAAGGTTATTTAAGCTGACAGAAGTACTTTTCTGTCAGCATAATTAGATATACACTGAGGGGTTTGCTGGCATAACTGTTATGATGAGGAGAAGGAAGATTTTTTTTTTCACTGTTTTCACTGCTATGGAGCTGTTGGCAAGTTTCACAGTGAAGACCACATTTAGGATAGCGAGATTATACTTTGCTTGAGAGAGCCTCAAAAAGGAATGCCTCAGGCATAATATTGGGATTGATGCTGATTAGCTAGTCGAGACAAAAATGGCAATGCACCCTGTGAGCTCCAGTAGAGTGCATTTGCTGCTTGTCCTTCTCTAATGTTCTGGCACAAGACACCTCTCCCCAATCCAATATACTGGTCTGTGCATAACTCCAGTAGTTAACCTTGACAGTCTGAAGAACACGACTTTAAATTTGATATTGTGTTCATTCCTATCCTTTGCTGTCGAAAAATATTAAATCTTCCCTCAGCCACTTGCTTCGCATGGTAAAAGACAGATGGTTGTGCTGGATCATTCCACAGCAAAGCAGATGTTGTAATTGAGGACCCAAGAATCCTGCCAAATTAATTAGGCTCTTCCACTGATCTGGATAAAACGAACAGCACACTGGCGTTTCAAAGAGGTCTTGGTTCTAATTTATACCATTGTGCCAGGTTATATCCTGCGAAATACAGGTAAGACAGAGTGTTCCAGAGTGTTCTTCTAGGGCATTGTATCAGATGACTTTGAAATAGGGTAGGAAGGTGGTAGACAGATTTCAACTCTTTAATTAAAAGTATATGGAAAAATAACCTTGAACTAGAAGGGTAGAAAGGCCTATGACATATATGCTCCCAATCCCATATATTTTTGTATCTGGGGGAACAAAATTGTCTTATGTCTAGTATTTTAGCTTAATTATTTATCAGCTAATTTTTCCACATGCAAATCTGAAATACAAAATATGGCCATTTTTTGCAGCATTTCACAGTCTTATTCACAAGGCCTGTAAGTAACGGTCATGGTTAGTACACTTTTTTTTGCCTTATCAGAGCACTGTTTCAGAACTTCTTAATTCTTGATATAGGGAGAATACATGTGTGAGGAATGTGGCAAGTATGTTAAAAGAAGGTTTTGAATAGAGTCAGTAAGGTAAGGACATGAATGTTATTGCTGAGCTGCACACTATAAAATAGCGCTCCTCTTTGTGGGCCATATTTCTCTATGGTGCAACAACAAAGAAAATTCTGCAAAGCATCAGGATCCTCAGGAAGATACCAACAGAGTTTGAAAAGAGCAGGGTTCTGTAAATATAACTCTTCAATAAGAAAGTCACTGAGAGAGAGTCCCTATGGTTTTTGCTGATTAGCTCCTTGCACTGTGAAAAAGAATCTGCACATAGATAAGTATAAAAATGTATCTACTAAGGCACATGGAAGGACTTGGACTTGCATGTATTCTTTAACATGTTTTTCTTCCTTAAGACTTAGACACCTCTTTTGGTTACTTTGGGAAAAAATTCATTGTCCAGTACTACTTGATGTTCAATGCTAGAGTACAGAAATAATGTTGGTTATTCTATAAAACATTTTTTCCTTACCATGTTACTCTAAAATATTGGAAAGCAATAAGGAAAAAGCCCATGAAAGAGGTTTTTTCTACTGTTCTTTCTGTTTAGAAACTGAAACTAATGGGCTACATCTTCAACTGATGCAAAACCATGCAGCTCCATTAATTTTAATAGAAATATGTCAATGTATACAAACTAAAATCTGACACCATAGCTCTTTGTCAAGTTGCATAACAGTCTATCTGTTATCATGGCAGCCAGAGCTTAGGTAGGTTCAGAAGCTGTGGCATCAAAGGTGTGTCTAGAAAACACAAAAGCTAGTATTGTTTGCTAAAATGCACAAACTTTACCAAGTTTTAAGGTGCTGTAGCTTCATAACAACTTTTTTTTTATTTTTTGCTGTTTATTCAGCATGCATGTCCCAGATGATTCTCTTGGAAAGGTAGCAGCAGTCAGGTATTTTTTGAGAAAGTCTATTATTCAGCAAACACTATTTTTTCACCCGAGTATGACAAAATTAAGCAAGGGCAGTTTCCTTCCTCATCAGATCTGAGCTAGCCTCTGTGGTCAGTGCCTCGAAGAGCTCCTTCATGCTGTCCCCTTTGGGTCTTCTTCCTGTGCTTGGCCCTTCTCTCTTGGGGACCTCTCAGCTTCCCTGCACTTGGCTTCATCCATGCAGTTCCCAACCCCTGCCTTTGCAATCAGTGCTTAAAGATGTTCCTGTCTTCTCCCTAAGACACTTTGTGCTCAGACAGAATCACAGAATCACACAATTATTGAGGCTGGAAAAGACCTCTGAGATCATCAAATCCAGCCTATGACCCAACACCGTTCACCCAAGACCCTTGTGCCTGCAGTGTTGTTCTTCAGTTCAGAGTCCATAAAAGGAAAAGTACTTAATTTAGTCTTAATTCAGCCAGAAGGAAAGTTCCGGCTTCCAACAGCTTACATTTAATGCCTGTTGTAGCCCAGGGATCAAGGCACACTAGCTGTTTGCTGCTAAAGCTTTCAGCATCACAATGCTGGTTCACTTGAGTGACAGTGTATTGTCTGTGGTAAAGTTCATTTTTCTGCCTACACTTCAGCCATCTGTATTGATGCACCATGCTGCATCTTTTATTCAATATTGAAGAGACCTCAGCTGGCTGTAGGTTTGGAACTTGCCTCTAGACTCCAAATCTGCTGCTTCATGTTCTCCCAACATACCAAAAACCAGTTATAATTTGGTGCTAAACGGGGACAGTGATGAAATTATTCTCTTCTCCTCCCTCTGGTTAAAATCCACACGCCAGCCACTGGTCAGGCTGCTGCCACGCACACACACATGGTCCTAGCATCGCCTGTGTTAGCTCTTCCAAACAAAAGACATTTCCTTTTTCCTCAGCCTTGGAGAAGGTGTGCCTTCAAAATAACCTCTAGCTTGAAGGAAAAGGGCCAGAGCTGAATATTACAGTGGTGTATTTTAATTTTTTTTGAGAAAATACGCTAACATTTTCTTTTCAAATGTTCTTTCGGCTGCCAACTTGGCCTCCAAATCTGTCAGTCTGTTTCCCTTTTCAGGATTAGTATCTCCTTTCTGGTGGTTTTTGCAGTGCATAAGAGGAAGTGCTAAGGGCAATTTTGCTGCCTTGAGTAATTTTAATATCTCTTCCGCATATCATATTGCACCATGTGCATGTGCTACTTCAAAGGCATATATTGAATCTTTCCAAATATTAATTTTCTTATCCTTTGCCAATACTAAAGCCTTTGTCAGTGCTATGATCTCAGCCTTCCCAGTTGATGTCCCTACAGGAAGCGGTCCCGCTTCGATTACCTCATCCATAGTCGTCCTGTCCTGCTAAATGGACCCCTTGTCAGACAAAACTGATCCCATCAACATATCAGTCCTCTGCATCTTCTAAAGGTATCTCCTTCGACTCCGCCTGACTGAAGCATATGGGGGCCAGTTAGCTCAGTCAGCTGAGCATGGCGCTAACAACGCTAAGGTCGTGTGTTCGATTCCCGTTCGGTCCCCATGTGTTGCCTGATCTAGTCGAGAGGTGGCACCCCTGATGGCAGGGAGGCTGGATTAAAATGATCTCTAAGGTCCCTTCCAGCTTAGGCCATTGTATGATACGGCTTCTGTATCTTCAATGCAATCACGGGCGGCTTGTTCCGAAATGGCAATGCTGATGAAAGAGGCTGGATTCACAACAACCAGTTAGTGATCTCGATTTTCTCATCATCGGATTCTACCAAAATGCCCTGATATTTCAGGAATCTGGAAGGGGAAAACCAATGGTTTCCTCTCTGTTCAAGAACCGCTGATATCACATGGGATACTAAAACAATTATTCTCTGGCCTAGGGTGAATTTTCGGGCTGCCACCGCTTGCTCGTAAGCATGCCGGCCCCCATCGCCGGGGCACGCATCCTTCTTAAGTTCTTTTCTCATTTCGGGCAGCGGAGTTTGGCAGATGGCCTCTTTTTGTTCCGGACCTAGTTCTCGTTGCCTCCTGATATTCCATAGGTGACTTGTTGCAGTATTAGCTGTACCTTCTGTTGGGAAACTCAATATCCAATTGGTCCAAGAAAATTCAATAAACTCATGCTCCAGTCTGCACAATCTTTTTCTTATTGCAACTGAACACCCTTTTCTGAGGGGCGCTTCTATAATTCAAGATCTCATTGCCAGCTGATTACCAAATATTGTGGGACTATTCTTGAATCCTTGGGGTAATACAGTCAAAGTCAGTTGTATTCTCCATCCAGTACTTGGGCTCTCCCACTCAAAATCAAACAGTCTCTCACTTTCCCCAGCCATAGGCAAGCAGAAAAAAAGCATCCTTCAGATCTAATACTGTGAACTAAACCTGATTATAAATCTTTAACAATTTTATTTATGGCCCTCAAATCTTGAACTACTGGGTACACCCATCCGTTTTCTTAACCTGTAAGACGGGAGTGTTATATTAAGATTCATATTCTACAAACAGCCCATACTTCAGAAGATTATTTGTCGTTCCTTCCATTCCTTTTCTGTCTTCTAATTTCAAGGGGTACTGTTTTAAGGACTCTAGGGGCTTTCTTTTTTAGTTCAACTCTTCCTGGGCTCCATTTTTAGCTTTCCCTGGTACTCCAGCAGCCTATACTACTGGGTATACTTGATTCAGTATTTCCTCCATCCGTGGGGACTGACTAGGTATTGTTTCCGGGCTTGCAAGGGAAACAGTTCAATTAAATTTTCCTCATTTACTCTTAGTTCCATTTCCCCTTGCTTAAAGGTGATGTTGGCTTCTAAATTCTCCAACAAGTCTCTTCCTAATAGAGATTTTGGGGAGTTTGGTAAATACAGAAGTTGGTGCATTCCTACAGCTTTTCCTAACTTGAGTTTTAAAGGTCTTAGAAAGAACACCTTTTCCTGTTGGCCAGTTGCTCCCACAATGTTTATCATCTCTTTCTCCACTCCCTAGCTTTATTTTAACCGGTGGGTTTGCTAGTCTAGACGCCTCTGGTCTCCATCACTCTTTCTTTGCCAAATCACTTATCACCCAGGGATTCCCCTGGAGCTTTGAGCATTTATTTTTCCAGTGACCTTCCTTTTCGCAATACGAACACTGATTTTGTCCTCAAGTGCTCTGAAATCTGCTACATCTGCCACCTCCTCTCCCTCCTTTCTGCTTCAGTGCTGCCACAGTTGCCATGGCTATCGCTTTAGATAGTTGCCCTCTGTCTACTTCTTCCCCATTTCTAAAAAATCCTCCAGACCTCCTCTGAAAGCTTTTCAAGGTCTATGTAATTCCTTTCTGATGTCACTTGTGGATAAGGGAACTAACTGTTATTGTCCGACTCCAGAAGCAGGGTCCAAAGCGGTGTTCTCCCTCATCTGACCAGTCTGGATCCTCATTCTTCGCTCTTAGTTCGAACTGCTTTGCAACTCTCATCAGGTCATCCCTGGGACACTTTGCTACTTCCTGCCAAGCATCGAAGTCCGCAGAGGAGAACGGAAACTTTACCCATGCCAGCCGACTGGGACCCATCCCTCACTCTGTGGATGGGGTGGCCCGATTCACAATCCACCGCATAAATGCCCCCATTCCCCCTGCCCTGCCCCACGGAGGCACGAAGGCTCCTCTCGCAGGGAGGAGAGGGAGCTGTTGCCCTTGGGGCAAAGGGGCCTGTCAGCATCCTGGGGCCAGTCGGGCCCCCCGCCCCCAGGCTCAGCCCATTCCATTTCATGCCCGAACATAACAAGATGGTGTAACAGCTCTGCTCAGCTGAGCACATGGCCCGGCCGCGGAATTCTGCCCATTCCCGTAGGAGAGCGAGCAGTCGAGGCCGTCCAGGGTTCTGCTGCCCGTCCCCGCCACACTTGGCCAACCTTCAGCTACTCCCTCCTCCTCTTCTCAGCAGGCGGGTGGAGGGTGAGGGAAAAGGGAAGTGGGGGTGTGCCCTACATCTCAAACCCTCTCTTCCCTTGTTGACCTTTGCCCAGTACTACAGGTTGAATGACACCTCTTAAATCAAGGTGGTTTTCTTTGTTCCTTTTCTACAGCCAGCACTAGAGAATCCTGGGTCTGCAATCTCTGCCCCTCAGGGTGATTCCACAACATTCCTTCTGCCTTTAAAAAGTATTTCAAGTATACAGAGGACACCGTTGATTACAATACCTAATTTTAATTCACATTTTCCCTCCGAGGTCCCCCTAGATACTTCCAATGGATCCAAAGACATCCTTAAGGGGGCTTTTTCACTACACCTCTGCACTGTTCTCTCCTATTCTCAGCTCGTCACCTGTCCCCTGTCACTCGCTTCCTCGTCTCCAGCCGCGCCCCTCGTGGGAAAATGCACATCAGAACTCTGCATTCACTCTGCAGTTGCACTACGCCTCACTCACGTCACTCACTCCACAAAAGTTTCAAAGGAAGTACATGTCAATATGCAAAATCACATCTCGAAGTCACTATCAGTGCCATCGTAATCCGAACAAACCAGCATATACCTCAGATCAAGTGACTAGTATTAATCCAGTGAACAAATCCAAACCAAGGTACCAATCCAAACCAAGAATACAAGTGATTAATTACTTAATCCTGTATATGGTACCCTACGTAGAACGTCTTCTACGCTTAAGAGGTATCCCAAAACTAACGGTGCACCCCAAATTCCAAACTAAATCGTATGTTACGTTACATTACGTGACGTTACGTTATGTGGAGCCCCCAGGCAGGAGCAGCACAGTCACAGGCTCCTCCACTGCAGGCCACACCCCTCCACCCTTCCCCCAATGCCCAGCAAAAGGAGCAGAGCAAACCCCCATGGAGACATAAAAGGAGCCAAGGGAACAACCTCCCTCCCTTTAGTCCTTGTCTTCACTCTGAGGGGAGAGACTGGGCTGGAGGAAGAGAGATACTGCTAAAACCAGCCCTGGCAGCTGTTCAACTACAAATGCATCAACCACAACAGCTCCATGACCAGGTGTGGGACTCAAAAAAAGAAAGGATTGGTATTGGTTTCATTTTCTTTTTCTTTTGCCTTGCTCTTTCTCCTCCCTCCACCCCCTTTCCCTCTCTCTCTTCGCTTTTGAGAATAAATACTCAAACGAAAACAAAACATTGACCTTGTTTGTGTCTTAATCTCACCTCTGGGATCATTGCAGCTCAACCAAGTACAATTTGGGACAAGACACCAGGTAGGAAATTGGAGTCTATTTTTTTCTAGTATATAGGTAGAAAATAAAAATTCATCTTAGTGACTTACATAGGTCAGTACTTCATCAAATCCAGTATCAGTAACGTTTCTACTGGGGATGACATACTTTAATTTGACACATGTAAGCTCTGTAGTGGGAGTAAATGCAAAAAAAAGGTAGTAAGGGTGGCAAGATACTCACATGGCCAAACTCTGTGGATAAAGGGTCAGCAGGGATTCACACGGCCAGACCGGAATCCAATGCAATTTATTGAAGCAACAGATATGCAAACTAATTTTGATTGCCGGTGATACTGTCTGCAAAGCACGTGCAAAAGTTACAGACGTATTAGAGGACAAGCAGCTCTGTAATAAGATTTCTTAAGCATCCAAGGGCAGCACTTGGTGAGACTGAATGTTTGTACCTTAGCCAAAGGTGTCCCAATGTGGGGGGAAGCAAGGCTGGATGCTGGACCTGTCAAGCAATCCCAAGAGTCAGAGGTGGTCCGTGGTGGTGTCTCCCCTGACGTTGGTGGTATCTTCCCTAACATACCCTCCTCTCCTGGGCCATTTTTTTATTATTTTTACCTTTCAGGTGGAGTTTGAGTGGCTCTAGGCATGCATATCTTTATTTGATTGGTGTAAACTTCCCTTGCTTTTCATTTAGAAGTATAGACTAGAAAAACTCAATGTGCAAGCTCAGTGAGGGGTGGTCACACCTCAGAGGTGGGTAGCTTTTGGGATAGAGATGTGTTTTGGTATTATAATGAGATTATAATGAGCATAGTTCACCAAAAGGATGACATCTCTCAAAAGATGACAGACTCTTGGCCTAGGGTAACAAATGTGCAGTCAACTGGCTGCGTGATGTCTCCAGGTTCCTTTGTGTTCACAGAGCTTGAGCGCAGTATCTCTGCTTCATTCTGTGCTCTGTGGGATTTTCTCTCAGAGCCGGAACATCAAGCTGCCTTCATGCTACTGACCCTTAAGTTTATCTTGGAAACCTTTGTGGGGAGAACTACTTATGGACCAGCTGCACATTGTCCTGGAAACTTTCTCAATATTCCCAGGTGTGAACAATGCTTTGCAGGCAATTAAGTAATTTGAGATAGTTATCCCAGATCAAATGCCATAAGAAAGGTTAGTTTTTTGAAGGCCAAGTGCTCTAGCACTGTTTTACCCAAGATGGTTGCCTTGCAGTTAGAACTAAAGTTTAGGCAAAGGTGCCTTAATTCCACAGAAGGCAGTGTAGGACACTCGGAAGCTCTCGGGGAGGGACGCGTCCAGGAGCGGGGGTCTTACAGGTGGTGTGCGGGAGTTGCCAAGGTGGGAGACGCTGTGGAGAGAAGGAGGAAGTAACCCAAAATCTGATGCTGAATGAGGGTTTATTAGTAGACTGGGGATAAGCTAGAGAGGGATAAAGTTTCATGGTATGGAGAGGGAGGAGGTGCTGCATTCCCCTCACAGGACAGGGGAGGAAATGACAAGCTGCTAAGAGTTGACTTTGTTTTCAGTAACTGACTGGAGGTTGGAGCAAGGACAGATGGGATCGACAGGTTGGGTTCTTTAGTTGGTTAGCTCTTGATAGCAAAACTATGGTATGAGCAGAGGCTAAAGATGAGGCTGAGACCAGACATGCTGGGAAAGCTCGGCCAGAGACAGTAACCGATGGTTTGTCATGAGTGATCAAAGTCAGCTGCCCAAAATACAAATGGAGCCTGAGAAGGAGGGGGACACCATGTAGCTAATACTTGTCTTTATAGGACATTTGGCCCCAGATATCTGTAAAACTTTCAAAGATGGGAGAGGTAGAACCCTCTTAGCAACTTGAAGGGACTGCTGGATCCTTTACCCTTATTAAGAACACCTGCTATGAGCATTCATGCTAATTTCCATGTCAGGGAGGCTACTGAAATGTAGAACCATCAAGAGAAAGAACTATTGTAAATCAGTGATTAGATCATATAATGCAGATGCATGCAGCAGAGGAAGACAAACTTTAGCTGATACAACATCTAGGGCTGTGTCAGGTGGAAAGATTAGCTGGTGCCTCCAGAGCTGACTGAAGTAATGGCTGCTTGTTAAAGATAACTCTGGGTCTGAAAATTTTAATCCTGGGTCTCAGTGGTGAGTACGAGTGCCTCAGCGGACCCGGCTCCAGCCATTTGCCAGAGCAGTGGCTACAATGCCACAGAAGGTGCGCTCTGGTGGTCTTCCTGAGGAACACTCCAACTCTTCCTCGGCCACAAACTTTTGACCTCTTCTTCTGTCTGGTGCCTCAGATCCTGCACCAGCCAATCCCTGTCCGGCTCTGCAGCCAGAGCTCCTGGCCTCCCCTGAGATCACCTGCAGATTGCACATCCCCTCTTCCGGACAAACAGAACAATTCGCACCTCAAGCTGCAGAACACAAACAGCTATCCCAAACTACCGGACACAAACAATTATCCCAAACTACCGAACATAAACAATTTTCAATTATTCACATATCAATTCCTCCCTTTTCTATATACATTGTGAATTCTTTTGCATTTTCCTTGTAAATCCTCATCTTTAAACCCAGTTTTGGTCCTGAGCCTTCTTAATGCGGCTGTAGTCATCCACGCTGGTCATTCTGCGATCTTGATATTTGGAACAGTCCTTTCCACTTTTCCAGCGGTTCCCCTGTAAAATTGTAATACAGTCAATGCTAAGACTGACAGCTAAGAGTTTGCCACTTTGTTTTAGGTTTGAGTTCAAAGAAGAAGGTGCCTTCCAGATCACTCTGAGGAGAACTGCTAAAGCTTTCTTCCCTGCTGCTAAACACAGTGGAAGTATACAAAGTGAATTTCAGTGTAAAAAGACCTGTACGAAATTATTCCCTGCCACACAAAATTATTCCCCTTAAACCTCTCTCTTGCCATGCATCCTGGTGTGAAATAAGGATATTCAATCCCAAAAGCTCTGAAGAGTGGAGGTGCCCTCACAAGGGCTCTCACAGCCTCCTGCTCATAACAGGGCCAAGTTGGAATTCAAACTAAGCTCAGCATTTTGTTGTGTCAAAACTTGAGATCTTGCCATCTCTTATCTGGGTCACCCTTGTAGTTAGAATTTTTCCTCCAAGATCCTGAATTAATTGTTTGTCTGTTTCGGAATATTTTAGTTCATTTTTCTCTGCTTTCCTCAAGATCTGATTTTAGCTCCCTAGTAGAATTGCTAACATTTTCCACAGGTTGTTTCTCAGGAGTGTGGGAGCGGCATGTGGTCCAATACAGGTTATTTCAGGATGAGATAACAATTTCCTTGTTACTCATTTTGTGTCTTAGCCGTTAAACCAACCCTCTGGGCAGCTTATTGGTCTCCTCGATATTTTGTTGTGAGAACTCTTCAGGGGGAAGCCTCCTATGAAAACACTTAGTTCTAGAAAGTTAGTTGCACTATCCCACTGACCTTTTTACTATATAACTTCTGATGGATTTTGATGTTGAATGAAAATAAAGCCAGCAGAAAAAATTAGCTGCTGAAGTCTGCCTAGAGATGAAAGGCTCCCAAAGTAAAAGTCTCCAGTACAGCAAGCAAATAAGGCAGAGGGAAGGTTTGCTGGCAAAGGCGAGAAGCCAGTGGCAGGATAAGGTGATGCTGCTGAAGCCGTCACATCCCAGCACTTCAGAGAAGTAAAAGGCATCCACCTCACCCCTGAAAGGCAGCTGGTCAGCACGGTCAACCACAAAGCCATTCGTGGCAATAATCTCTCGCCATCCACTGTGTTTTCTCTTAAACACGTAGTCTGTATGTAAGGCTTGTGAACTGATCATATGCGTACCAATGGATTTTTTTTTCATATATGGGCATGCAATAACACTTTATTTTAACTCCTTACTTTGCTGTAATATATATGAACACCGCCAGCTAAGAGCAATAACATATTTTCTTCCCTGATGTGACTCTGTTATATGATTATTATATTTTCGGGGAAACTGGCAGCTTTCAGAGTCTTGCTGAAAATAAGAACTTGCTTGAAACATACATCAGAAAATATTAGCACAGCACAAAGAGCTTTCTTCCTCCCATATTTTCAATTGCAACTAGCACACCCTTCCTGGTACCGTATTTTGGAACAATATATCATAGATTTATTTTCATAAAGGAAAATCTGCACTTAAGCACCAGTGACTTACACTACTAATCCATTATCAGAATGACACGAGACTGATAATGCCTTGGTGTTGTGGCATAATCCATCCCTGGAGCATGTGCACCGTTGAAATATTTCTACAAGGTCCTTTAATAAGCAGAGAGGATTTCTGCATTCAAAAAGCAAGCAAATGTTACATCTTTAAAGAAAACATTATTTTCCCCCTGAAATTACAAAAACTTTCAGGGACATGCAGAATTTATATAACATCATTATTTTTTTAATGAGGTAATTTCACTCTCATTTGAAAATGAGCTGTTCCAAAATCAAAATCTGGCATTAAACATAAATATTTGAAATACAAATAATTAAAAATGTAGCAGCAAATGTCAGAGTTTCATATAGTGAAGGATGTGAGAAGCCGTGTTCTCTTCTTATTTCTTTTACTTCATGTATTATCCTCACCCGAATGCCCAAGAACACAGATACTTTCAGCCCGACAACAATCTTGTGCAGTGGGGATTGTTAGGCCGGTTTTACTTTTTTTCACTTTCTAGGTTGGAAGAGACTTTGGCAGATGCTTTAAAACACATACCCTAAAGACTGGAATGTGCTTTGCCTTACCATTCATTCTGGATACATTTACAAAACCGAAAAAAAGAAAAAAAAAAGTGAAGTCCTGAATCACAGCTTGGAGACAAGCTTAGTTCACTCCCCCTCACACTTCCCAGCTGTGGTAGATCCACGGCAGCGACTCACGCAGGCATACCCCAGCCTGCTCCAACAAGGTCTCTGAGCACCAGGAACAGCCCAGCTAGCGCAAGTGCAGGGCTCCCTTCTGGCCAATTTGCTCTGCTCCAGTAAAGCTGCTCCCACCACCCAAACCGGTTTGGGTATCTCCGCAGTCCCCCCTTATTATTTTTTAGACCTGGCACATATGTCTGCTCCATCAGCTAGTGAGTCAATGCTGTTTTGCATTCTGCCCTTGGTTGTGCTTAGGCCGGCTTTACGCAGTTGCAATTCAATTGACTTCAGTGGCATTACTCCTGAGGCTAATGAGAGACGGAGATAAAGGCATCTTTACTTCAAGATGAGTGCAGATACGGATCCATAGCCTCCTAATAAGGCAGCTGTGGAAATGTCATAAATTAGGCTGACTATTCTCAAACCATGTTTGTGAAAAATGCTGAGATATCCATAAACAAGGTTTAGTTCCTCAACTTCTTAAGGAGAAAGATGCACCCTTAGAGATATGCTGCTTCCCTGGACAACTTCAATTAAACAGCAAATTCCTGTCATTGACAGGAGATTTTAAGACTGCTTAACTGAGTCTGGTACTGAGCTTCTAGCATGCCAGGGATAAAGAATGCCCTCCAGTACAAATGCTTCTGGCTGCATGTGGGGTTTCTGGTAAAGCAGTGTCTGCATTTCTGCTGTGTCTAAATCACTAAACTGCATGAGGACAGCAGCTCCTCAATCTTCCAGCACTGATGAGTAGATACTAAAATCTTATATCGTAATGTCTTCCTGGGCATAGAGGCTTACTGGTTCCTATATAGAAAGTGGAAAGAAAACAGATCCACCAACCCATATTTCACAAAATCACAGAATGACAGAATGTCAGGGGTTGGAAAGGACCTCAAAAGATCATCTAGTCCAGTCCCTCTGCCAGAGCAGGATCACCTACAGCAGGTCACACAGGAATGTGTCCAGGCAGGTTTTGAATGTCTCCAGAGAAGGAGACTCCACAACCTCCCTGGGCAGCCTGTGCCAGTGCTCTGTCACCCTCACAGGGAAAAATCTTTTCCTAACATTTTTGTGGAACCTCCTGTGTTCCAGCTTGTGTCCCTTGCCCCTTGTCCTGTCATTGGATGTAAATGAAAAGAGCTTTCCTCTGTCCTCCAGACACTCCCCCTTGGCATATTTATAAATACTAATGAGGTCACCCCTCAGCCTCCTCTTCTCCAAGCTAAAGAGACCCAGCTCCTTCAGCCTTTCCTCACAAGGGAGATGTTCCACTCCCTTCAGCATCTTTGTGGCTCTGCACTGGACTCTCTCAAGCAGTTCCCTGTCTCTCTTGAGCTGAGGGGCCCAGAACTGGACACAATATTCCAGATGTGGCCTCACCAGGGCAGAGTAGAGGGGCAGGAGGACCTCTCTCGACCTACTAGCTACTCCCCTTCTAATACACCCCAGGATGCCATTGGCCTTCTTGGCCATGAGGGCACATTGCGGCTCATGGTCATTCTGCTGTGCACCAAAACTTCCAGGTCCCTTTCTCCTATGCTGCTCTCCAGCAGGTCAGGGGGCTGCATAAGGATGTGATGAGCCAGACATCCCTCTGCAGGTGCCTTGGTCCTGAAGGGTGTCAGAGTGGGTGGCTGCAGGCATGGAGCTGTGCCTCAGCACTAAGATGTGATGTTGTAGTTTTGTAATACAACAAAAGGTTTATTTTGCCAAACATTGTATTGACATTGTTCCCACCCAGAGGAAATTCCCACTGGAGATGAACAGAAGAGGGACTGTGGGAGGCAAAGCGCAGGAGTGGGATGAGGGGTGACTCTGTGGCACAGCCTGGACTGGGACTTCGGTGACTTGAATACCTGTCCCCTTTCAGTAGGGTAAACACAGTAGGGTAAACACTCAGCTGGTTTCCCGTGACTCTTCCAGGCAGGTGATGTTGCAGCACCAAACAGACAACAATGGTCTGCCTCTTCTTCCTCTAAAACATTGGACAACTTTAGAAATACTCTTTTCTTGCACTTGGACAGGTAGCCCACTGCCAAAATAATTACCTGCTGATTTAAAAGCAGAAGATGTTCTTTAGCATTCTGTTCTTGTGACAATCGGAAGTAGCAACTGACACATTACTAGTCTGCATGAAGAACTGAGGAAATGAGGAGAATATTTGCGATTTCAAAGAAGCCTCTTACAGACTTCTTGCCTCTTTTTCTTTTCCATAGGTCTAATATGTGCATTTTAACACTTATGATATGTTAAACCAAAAGAGAATAAAAATCATATGTGTTCCTTGGCCACGTTTTATGATAACTTTTACTACTGAGTATGCATACATATGAGCGTATAGAGACTGGCTGGTCTATTGACAGTACAAGGGAAAGACATATTTCATTGCTGAGTTACCAGCAAGCTACTGGCTGGCACTGGGAAGTTATTTCTTCTCTCTGTTATTTTCATTTGTCATCTCAAAGCTCTGAGTAGATAATTAAATTAATGATTACAGTCCAGTAGAGGGCCACAAAAATTAACAGAGGGCTGGACACCTGTCCTACGAGGGCAGACTGAGAAAGTTGGGGTTGTTCCACCTGGGGAAGAGAAGGCTTCAGGGGGACCTTATTATGGCCTTCCAGTACTTAAAGGACCTATAAGAAAGATGGGGACAAAATTTTAGTAGAGCTTTTTGCTGTAGCACAAGGGGTAGCAGTTTTAAACTAAAAGAGGCTACATTTAGACTGGATGCAAGGAAGGAATTTTTTACAACGAGGGTGGTGAGACACTGGAACAGGTTTCCCCATCCCTGGAAATATTCAAGCTGAGGTTGTTCAGGGCTCTGAGTAACCTGCTCTTGTTAAAGATGTCCGTGTTCACTGCAAGAGGGTTGGACTAGACAACCTTTAAATGTCCTTTCCATCTCAAAACATTCTATGATTATTTAATGCTGACTGTTTTTAAACCTGGTGGTTCATCATTTAATCTCCAGAGCAAAATGATGCCTTCTGTGAAGAACAAGTCCAATAAGGACCAATAGACTCACTGAGCTGCAAATGACAGAGTTAATCAACCTGTTAGCATCGTGTCAGAAGTGTAATATTTTGTGTGAATAGCACATGACAGGAAATATCAACAAGATTTAGGCAATGGCTTAAGACAAATGTGATACTCTGGGAGGACTGGTGACCTGAGCCTGGATGACAGACCACGTAGTACCTCTCCAGAGCTTGTATGTTGCACCTGTGTGTTGACCACATCAGTGATGATAAACTCTTCCCCTTTTAACGCAGGCATCTAATTTCTACATGATCTTTCATAGAGTCAGAAAAATAGGCTTTGTATCATTCATCTCTTCTTCACAAACTCTAATGTAGTTTTAAATATTTTCTCCAATAAATACTTTTTAAGCTGGGGTCTGCATAAATTCAGTTTAATTTTACCTAAATGAACTTCTTTCTTTGAATCCATCTGTCTTGCACACTGCAGTACAGTATATAGATAGCTAGACTAGTTTTGTGTCAGCTATGCCCAGTACAGCAGTGTGACCACTGGAACAAACTGCTCCTCAATTTTTTTTCTCCTAAGTCTAAGTGAGTATAACTGTGTTGCACTGAAATTTATTTCAGACACACTTCTTCCTCCTGTCATCTGTCTTTCCCAGTGCATTTTGGTTTTGCTTTGTCACATCACATTAGCTGTTATTACAGAAATCATATTAATTTATGCTGAAATTTAGACTCTTTTAGAGCCAGAACTTGCCAGCACTAAGTGTATAATACCACTAGCAATACTAAGAAAATTGCCTGCAAGCATAACACCAAACAACAACATTGTTCTATTTGTAAAACTAGATTCAGATAGATCAGATAAATAGATAGATTCAGAGCTTTTAGAGGTGTGTTAGCACTGGGTGAATCCTCTTGTGTGGCAACAGAGTACATAAATCAGTCAATGTATTTTCCCTAGAAAAACTCTCCTGAACCTACACTATTTGACTTAGAGAGTGTTAGTAATGAATGTTATTAATTTGAAGTTGAAATACCTTTGATCATACAATAAAATGAGATTCTTGAAGATGAAAGAGCTCTCTGCTGCTAGATAACTGGCAGAGCCTGTGAAAATAATGATCTCTTGCATTTAGGAACAGAAAAGAGTCTTCAAGCTTGGAGTGAATGAATAATAATATCGTCCATAAAGTTCACACAAATGCCTCTAACGACCTCAGTGATTTCCAGTGTGAAGTATCTTTTGAGAAGATGGAGATAGACTGGTACAAAGGGTGGGTAGAAAGGACCCCCCACTCCAAAATATCTGCTGCCTGTTTGACTTGGTGGCTTTTTCAGAGTCAACAGGACACAACAGGTGAGGAGGGGAGCAGAAACCAAAGTGGCTGCCCACAGGGGAAGTAGGTCGGTATGCTTAAAGATTTCACCTCCTCACTTATTGATCTAGAAGTGTTTACTTTGCCATTATACTAAGGTACTTAGGCCTTCAGCTTGCAGATCTACTAGCAGCACAGCTGCCTGCAAAATGTCTCTGCTACGCTGCTTGGCAATCCTTCCCTCTTTCCAACCACTCTCTCCCTCATTACTGCCCCTTGGTGAGGGGATCCTGTTAGTGAGACTGGCTACGAAACGAGGCATTTACTAGCTTACACCTGTCCAGTGGAGCTGCACTACTCATGGGCTCCAGCTCATCCCAGCCACAGATCAGCTTCACCCCACAGATGCCCCCACTACTCCAGAAGAAGCAAAGCCACTTTTGTCCATCACAGCCAAGTGACAATTTTCAGCCTTGACCGACTCCAGCATGGCTCACCTGGCCTCTGCCATCACACCCGTGCCAGCTGCCCTTGCTATTTGAGGCATGCTGTGAACTAGGAACTATTTACAATGAATACATCTTCCTGCTTGTAAAGAAACAATCGTTGATTTCCTCTCCTTTGAGGACTATAGCCTTAATTTTGGTGTCATTTTGGCAATCCTCAGGGTCCCGTGAGTTGTTGTACCTTTCCTCTAACATGCCAAAGCCTCGAACCCCAACTTCTGGCAGGGTTTGCAAGGAGGCCCTGTGACAGCAGCTTTACTCGTATCTTTTGTAGTTGCTGCACTGGAAGAGTGTTTTCTGGAATAAGGCAGAGGATTTTACAGTACTTTTACTGTCTCCAGCCCACCTACTGGCAAATGAAATATTGTATGAACCTAACACTACCAATCCAAAAAAGTAATGAGAAGGTTCAGCA
>NW_009696134.1:55121-77273 GCF_000703405.1 Apaloderma vittatum
AAAGGCAAAGCCTTCTTGTCCTGAAAACACCCTTGTTGATCTGATGCTGCCAAAGGCTCTGCCCTTCCAGGAAGGCTCAGGCTAGAGACTCTGCACACAGGCTCTTACATGCTGTGGGATTGTTAAAGGGCTAGTAGCAGTATTTCATGTGCTATCAATATAAGATGCTTTTGGCGTTGACTTCCCTCTCACCCAACAATGGAAGTGGCAGCCCCTGCCTCTCAATAGTATAGGCAATCATGGCAAATGAATCATGAGTCTCTACATAAATAATATTCATATTTCCTGCTCTTGAATATTTAAAAATAGATGGGCATGTTTTGTATTCCACAGGCGTAAAGGAGGTAGATGATGACTGAATGCAGCTGGGAATTCATCTCACCTAGTTCAAGCGAGATGTATTATTCATGTGTAGTCAATGAGAAGGATGAGTAGTCAAGCTTGAGAGTCCATTAAAAAAACAAATGCAGATTGGTGCAAGCTAAATTGATCGGAGTTACTTCATGTTTTTCCCAGGCTGTGGCTACAATGAGTGGCTCTGACTGAAGTCAAAACTCGTGATCCTTCTGAGGAGCCTTTGGGACTGGAAGGCTGGTGACAGTGGGAGACAGAGAGTCCTTGCACATAACAAAAACTGTAAAGAGAGTAAGGCATGACCGCCCATGGTTGCCTGAAGCCATTAAATTTAAATGAAGTGTAAATAAAGTTAAACTTAAAGGATTAAAGAAGGTCAAGAACTGTCAATTCAATATCGGCAACAGGGCAGACGTGTTCAGGCGGCGTCAGGTTTTGAAGCTATCTATGAGGATCAGGAGTCACAGAAAATCCACACCAGCGGCAATGACTGTTTTTCTTCTCCCTGGCTTTCAACTGATATTCATTTCGCACAAGTCTGAGCTTTCCTGGCATCTCTGACAAATGTCCACTGGCACAGAGATGCAAACAGCAACTTCTGGGTATTGCATTCTTCCGGGCCCTAGTGCAGGAGGCAGTGGCTGCTTGTCTCCTGCAAGGCACTGTGGGGTGGTCAGTGACATCTCCCTAGAATGGCCAGTGCTAATAGAGTATGAGGTTCCCCTTGCCTGCCTTCTGCTGCCTAAGTGTTGGACATGCAGGGTTCAGTCTGGGCACAGACAAGTGTGTCAAGTGTCTCCATGTACCACCGTTGGTACCCACTCTTGCATGACAGCTGTGTAAATGTTGTGGTCTGTAAGTTGTGTGCCACCCAGGATGAGATTCAGCAGCCTACTCCAGGGTGTCCAGTGCCACCGGAGATGCTGTAGCATGTCCTGACTGAATTCTGGTTGCTTCTCCAGAAGACCCCATGCACCTTTTAGATCCTGTGTCATATATGTTGGCCTAGCAGAGATGTCTCAGATGCCCTAGAGTGCCCAAACTAGATGCCTAGGCAAAGGTAATTGATTCGCTCCCCTCTATCTACACTAGATTCTCTAGGATCCTTCCTCCATCTCTGCAGCAACTTCCAGGACACGTTTCATCCAGTCCGATGACAGGATGGGGCAGGTAGCATCTGTGAAGTGGGTGCCATGTACAGAGACAGGACTGACCCATGAAAGATCATCCTAGGTTAGGAAAGCTAAAACTCTGGTAGAATTAAATCTGGCCAGGGTTATCAAGGGCAACAAGAAAAACTTCTGTAAGTACATCAGTGGTAAGAGAAAGACTAGAAAAAATGTGGGCCCTCTTCAGAAAGAAAGAAGAGACCTGGTTACCCAGGACATGGAGAAGGCTGAGGTACTCAACAACATTTTTGTCTCAGTCTTCACCGGCAAGTACACCATGCAAGTCACAGAAGGCAAAGGCAGGGACTGGGAGAATGAAGAATGGCCCACTGTAGTAGAAGATCAGGTTCAAGACCATCTAAGGAACCTGAACTGTACAAGTCCATGGGCTCTGATGAGATGCATCCGCAGGTCCTGAGGGAAGTGGCAGATGAAGTTGCTAAGCCGCTATCCATCATCTTTGAGAAGCTGTGGTATTCCAGTGAAGTTCCCACTGACTAGAAAAGGGGAAACATCATCCCCATTTTTTAAAAGGGAAAAAAAGAAGACAAATTGTAACTGACAAATTTGGTGGCTTTCTATAATGGGGTTACAGTGTTGGTGGATAAAAGAATAGCAACTGTTGTCATCTACCTGCACTTGTGCAAAGCATTTGACGTTGTCCTGCACAACACCCTTGTCTCTAAATGGAAGAGACATGGATTTTTTGGATGGACCGTTCACTGGGTAAGAAACTGTCTGGATGATCACACTCAAAGAATTGTGGTCAATGGCTCAATGTTTGAGTGGAGACTAGAGACCAGTGACCAGTGGCATTCCTCAGGTATTGGGACCAATGCTTTATTGGTGACATGGACAGTGAGACTGAGCGCACCCTCAGCAAATCTACCAATGACACCAAGCCATGTGGTGTGGTTGACACACTGGATGGAAATGAAGTCATCCAGAGGGACTTCGACAGGCTTGAAAGGTGGGTCCATGAAAATCTCATGAAGGGCAACAAGGTCACATACAAGGTCCTGCACTTGGATCAAGGCAATGTCAAGGACAAATACAGGCGATGAGTAGATTGAGAGCAGCCCTGCGGAGAAGAGCTTGGATTGTTGATGGACGAAAAACTGAATATGAGCAAGGAACGTGTGCTTGCAGTCCAGAAAGCCAACGGTACCGTGGACTGCATCAAGAGAAGCGTGGCCAGCTGGTCGAGGGAGGTGATTCTGTCCCTCTGCTCCACTCCTCACCTGGAGTACTCTGTGTCCAGCTCTGGGGCCCTCAACATAAAAAGGACGTAGACCTGTTGGACTGGGTCAAGAGGAGGGCCACAAAGATAATCAGGGGTCTGGAGCATCTCCCATATAAGAACAGGCTAAGAGAGTTGGGGTTGTTCAGCCTGTAAAAAAGAAGGCTCCAGGACACCTTCTAGAGACTTTCCAGTACATGAAGGGGGCTACAGTAAAGCTGTGGAGGAATTTGTTATCAGGGAGTGTAGTAATAGGATGAAGGCTAATGGTTTCAAACGGAAAGGATGTAGATTTAGGTTAGATATCAGGAAGAAAGTCTTCTCTTGAGGGTAGTGAGGCACTGGCACAGGTTGCCCAGAGTCTTTGTGGATGCCCCCTCCCTGGAAGTGTCCAAGGCCAGGCCGGATGGGGCTTTGAGCAACCTGGTCTAGTGAGAGGTGTCCCTGCCCACAGCAGGAGGATTGGAACTAGGTGATCTTTAAGTTCCATTCTATGATCTTCTCCAGCTCAACAGGAGCTACCAGCCAGTTCACTCTTCATATACAGAAAGTGGGCAAATTTGCCAGGAATGGCAGAGAAGCACAGTCAGCCTTGAAAAACAGCCAAAGATGACATGTCAGGAAGATTTTAAGCTTTTCTATATCCATGATATACCAAAGGCAGGAGCTGGATCTTGCTGCAGGTTAACTCCTGTGTTAACTTTGTGTGGAGGGAATTTATTCTGAGAATAGTTCTGGCAGATGGATGCATATTGTCATCAGTCTGCTTTAATGCTTAAATTCAGATTAGCAGAGGAAAAAATCCCTCTCCAGTTCATACAAAGACCTGAAATATGTTCATAATATTACAGCTCTCTCTATGTTCTTCTCTAAGCAGTTAATAGTTTTCCCTATCTTCTCCTCAGAAAAATACAAATCCTAAATAAATGCTTGGACCAGGAACCACCCTGTGTCATGACAGCTGGCCCATATAGGAAACGTAATTGGATTCACTTTACACTCCCTTGAGGAGGTAAGAAATCCAGAATATAATTAAACTGAATTAATCTACTTGGTATTACCAGCATCAGATTTAGCTTTAGCCGAAATAGGACATTATGTCTCATCAGATAGACTTTAGGCTGTCTCAAGCCATCCACCTGTTGAGTGGAATAAATGATAGACTCGGTGAAATCCCCAGGAGGCTGGAGGTTGTGCTTAGCACACACTCTGATTAGGACACCCCTCAGGGACAAGCGATGTGCTTTTTTCGGGGGTCCTGTGATGGCTGCAGAGTGAACACAAATACCAAGGGCGCCATGTGCCAGCTCATTGTTGCAGACCTCTAACCGTTCTAGCCACAAACACAATCCAGTGCCTCACCCACCTTCCAAGTTCCCCTTATCCAGGCAGCTGGGCAAAGAAAAAGTGTTAACATAACAGTACTATTGGCGGCAAATCGCAAGGGGGGCTTCATTCTCCGTCCGCAGGAATCTGAGGTGCCCTCAGTACAGTGCCTCTCTATCCAATACCTATACATCTTCAAGCTGGACGTCGCCCCACAGTGGACTGGTTTGGAACTGGAACACAGGCTGTGTGTGAGAATGGGCTGAGGGAAATAGGGTTGTGGAGTCTGGAAAAGAGCAAGCTGAGGAGGGGCACTGGCTGCAGTCTTCTACCTCTTGAAGGAAAAAGGTGGTGGTGCATGGTCAAGAGGTAATAGTCACAGGCTGCAGAAAGAAAAACTCTGCTTGGGTATAAGGAGAGAAGTGTTTACAATGGCTTAGCACTGTAACAGCTTACACAGGGAGCTGTGTCATACTCATCCCTGAAGATTTGCATATCTCACTTGGACAAGGACTTGAGCAGCCTGGTGTAACTTTGAAGTTGGCCCTGCTTTAAGCAGGCAGCTGTACTTGTTCACCTCAGGAAGTTCCTTCCTAAATTAATTTTTCTGTGACTTTATGATTTATTTATGCACACCCACACATACACTTAGTGAAACAGTTACATATATTCTAAATTATTTCACTGAATGTTGATGATTTAATGCATAGTGATGTCTTAAATACCCAGTTACCTGTGTAACCATCCTTATTCTCATCATGTGTTTGCCATTCCCAGAGTTATAGCCATTTGCAAATGATCTCTGATCATTCTGATAAGCTGCAAAAATGTATACGGCCATCTGCAGAGCAGACTTGATTCAGCTGAATTATAGGCTTCTTGTTTGTCTCAGCCTGTCGACACCAGCAGTATCCAGTGCTGTTCCATAATAATCAGCCCAGTTAAGCAGTGCCAGCAGACAGCCTCCCTGTTACTCACTACGTATTTACTTTGTGATCGGCATGCACAGACATAAAAGCGTGAACATGCAGCTGAAATGGGCTCAGTCAGCTGCTCTGTGGGTGACTGGATGGGAATGTGTGTCATGAGACCTGGCTTTCACCTTCAGCAATGCCTTCAGGTGACTGCAATGCTCAAGTGGTGAAATACTTACAGAAGACTTACCCTTTCACCTTGCTTGCTAGTTGAGGTGATAGATTTTGACATTTCCCTGACTGTGAATATTTACTTGTAAAATATCTATTTACACTGTGTTTTGAGAGGTAGGGGAAGCATGATAGGATGACAATTTCACACATTCTGTGTATGCTAATAACGAAATTTCGCTAGATTTTCTGCTGGCAGATACTAACAATTAAACATTCGGAATAGGAAATTATCAAGAAGTATTAAAGAAATATTTCAAAGAAAATGCCCATGGCTACTTCTGAGGCAACTGCATGGATCCTTGTCAATAGGAACAAAACACAGCTCAGACGTCTGTTCACCCACCTGAGAATGTAAAGCAAAATACTCTTGAGGGTCATACAGTGATTTTACAGAAGTTTTTTTTCTCTGTAAATTTGTTAAATATAGAATTCTCAGGGGAAACATACTAAAATTCCTGAAAAAAAAGAAGAAAGTAGTAGCCACAGATTGCCTATTTGCAAAATGGATGAATAGAAGAAGCAGAGTTTTATTTTCTTTGCTTTCCTATAAAGCACAGCTACAGTACGCCAGTACTTAAAGGCAGCACCAGAGAGGATGGAGGCTCTCTCTATGCAAGGAGCCACATGGAGAAGGGGCAAAAGAAATTTTGGACAGTGAGAACAATCATTGATTGAACAACCTCCCCAGAAATGTGGTAGAGTCTCCATCACTGGAGGTATTCAAGATCGGATTGGACAGGATCCTAGATAATATCATCTATGTTTCTTTTTCTGTGAACGGTTAAGCCAGATGATCTGTCAAGGTCTCCTCCAGCCTGGCCTGTTTTATGATTTACAGTTCTACTAGCTCAGAGGAAAGTAAGTCAGCAGCACTGTATACCTACTGAGGCTAAGGATACTAAAACATACTCTTCATTTGAAGCAAAGCCTAATAAACAAAGCATAATCTGACTTTCTTCTAGTGAGCAATATTCTATTGATCGAACACAAGATATTTGATCCTCTCTGATTAATTTAGGAAAATAAAAAGATGAGGATCAGATGAGCAACTGTTGAGATGGAAATTGATAACAGCAGTACAGTATAGAACCTCATTTTGATGTAGGTTATACATTTCCATTGAAACAAAAGCTGCTTAAATACATATATTTCAGTTCTCAGAAAAAAAAAAAAAGAACAGTCGATACAGAAAATTAATTCCAGCAAGATAATTTACTTCCAGGGAATAATGGAATTATTGAATTTCTAGTGAAGAGATATAATTATGTTTTCAATAAATTTTCCTGGATATGAATCAAGTGTTGTAACTTAATGGTAGTCTGATCACTAGCCCTCAACTTTCCATTTGCCTTCACATGTCCAAATGATAGCTCCAGTGCTTTTCTTTCTAATCCTTTGGGGGTTCAATTATTAGCTCTTGCTCAATATGGCTAAAACCAACCTCTGTCTCCTTTCTCCTAAGTTCTCCTCCACAATCCCTTTTCTCAGTTATTATATGAACAGCAGATACTCCTGTTACTTGTTAACTTCTCCAAGCCAAATCTCACCTGAGGCTCTCACTCCCAGCTTTATTTCAGCATTGTGAGGTCTTGTTGCAGAACAGATCTGAATCTGGCTGCTGCCATCCATCCACACGGTTAATGCTGCTCAGCTTTCTCAGTATTTGCAATAGACTCTGCTCACTCTTGCACCCTCAGCCTTGCTCTGTCTATATGTACACAGAAATGCTGTTGCAAAAACAAATTTACCCCATGTTTTGACCTTGTTGCCCAACGATATGTATCTGCCAAGGTGCAGAGGACTGAGGTGGGACTTGGTCATGGGGCTGAGGCTTGGGACATGAAGTTACACATGGATTCAGGGCTGCCAGGATTAGGCAGGACCCAGGTGAGGGCCAGAACCACATCGGAGCTCCTGCACAGAGGGCCATGCCCTAGTTCTTGCAGAATTTTCTCAGACATAGAGAACAGCATTTTTGTCCACAAGTTTGAGGACCCTTCTGGCTTGTCCCCTGCATTGTCTCTCACTGAGAATTAAGAAGCTAATTCCCATAACTAGATTATCTATTCTTCTTCTTCTTCTCCTTCTTTTCCTTCTCCTTCTTCTCCTTCTTCTTCTTTTCTTCTACTTCTTGTTATCATTATCATTATCATTACTATTATTATTTTCAAACAATATTTTTTCCATTTTTTCCTGTTACGTACACCATGCTCCAGATGTGGGATGCTCTCTCTGTACCAAGCCATGATGTGTTCTCTTAGAAATCTCTCTTTAATTCTTTGTTGCGTGCTGAACTATACCGAAATGCTTGATGGATTTTAGATAACCAGTGTGCTAGCATCACTGTCTGATATGCTGACCAATATTGACTTATTTTATCTTAGTATTCTCCAGACTGCCTACATTTCTATATTATCACTTGTCCCAAGTTACAAAATCCTTGGGCTAGATCTAAGCTCTTTCCTATCTTTGTTTGTATAGCATTTATCACAGCAATGTCCTCCTCCGTTATCAATCTTCTTAAATGCTTGGGCTTTATAAATAATAATGCTTTATTGCAAATGCTAGGAAAGAAGCTCTTTGAATGAAAGCCAGGCATGAAATACCGGCAGGTCATTCTTAGTGATCCAGTTCCAACTGCTAGCTTTCCCATTTCAAACAGGTAATTCTCAGTTGTGGGTTCTATATCTGTGATTCTTCAAAGCAATGTGACTGTTGAGACTTATACATCTCTTAGTCCTATATCTCTTTCAATCTGATGATCATGGAGCAGTAGCTGAAAACATTGATAGCACCTGTGAAGCCCAGCTGAGACTGGGTCAAGTGTGACATAGATACACTGACTAAAATCTTGACGTCTGCAAGTAAAAAAAATGTCTTTGAGTACAGTGAAACCAAGATTTCACACACAGAAATTCAAGACAGCAACATCATGAAAAATTGCATAAAAGCAGATATGAATTAGCTAAAGGTATGACTGGAAGAGGATTACATTTGGAACTTAATTAGAAAAAACAAATTTCCAAATACCTTGTGCCAAGATGTGCCTGGGTGTCATTAGGAAACTAAAGATTGGATCTGGGGAAGCAGAAGAAAATATATTTAAAAGAATAAGTTTTAAGGTATTTAAAGTGTTTAAAAGTCTTACTTTCCAAATGCTTGGGACCTTGGATGACTAACTTCTATGGACATCTTGGAGAATTTGGAGCATAGGCACTTTTGAAAATCTTGTTGGGTGCTTACTTAAAAACATAGCCATTTGCTAGACAGTCGTCACCGAAAATGACTACTACAGCACTTTGGAAAAGTTTTCCCTAAATTGCTTTTAGCCTGAAAGAGCAAAGAAAAACAATGCAGAGGATGACTCTTAGGATTATCTTGCTCAGCCATTCAGAGATCAGTGTCGCTGATCACAAAAATATGTATCTGAGAACTGTCAAAGGGTGAGTCCAGCACTTGCACTGACCAGAACTGCGTGTTCATTCAGTGTTGGAGGTTAGCCTGGAAAATAGATACTGATGAAGCACTCAGATGAAGCACAGGTCCAGTCCTGGGTGCATTAATCGCCTGTATTAATTTGAAATGGACCTTAAAGATCATCTAGGTCCAACCTCCTTACTGCCATGGGCAGGGACATCTCCCACCAGACCAGGTTGCTAAAAGCCCCTCCAGCCTGGCCTTGGACACTTCCAGGGAGGGGGCTTCCACGAGTTCCCTGGGCAACCTGTGCCAGTGTCTCACCACCGTCACAGTAAAACACTTTCTCCTAATGTCTAATACAAATCTACTCTGCTCTAGTTTGATAATTCATTGATACTATCTAGACTGGTAATTCTTTCTTGAGGATAATACACTCAGTTCACTTTACTGTTACTTGTGGCATAAAATCTAGATGTACACTGCAGGACAGCAGTGCGATAATGTGAGATCTTTTCTTTTAAAGGTAATTACATACTCTCCTGTGTAATGGAACTACTCTTCTGGGGATTTCTACTAATTTTATACTCTTTAAAACTAGTATTTATTATAGTAGCTACTTTAAAATAAGACACTAAATGGTTAAATGTTTGATTAAGGAAGTGATGCAGATTTTAGGGAGAAATCAGTTGAAGTTCTGGAGGATGCATTAACATTTAAGGTCTTCAGATACTCTATTTCTGGCTATATAGAATTCAGTCATGAAAATGTCAGCAAAACACATTATCTCACTCTGTTATTCACAGCTTGACAGGAATTCAGTCCTGAATAAAGGTAGCTAGAAATTAAAAAAGCCTGGAATCAATGCCTCCCATTTGAGATTAAGGCCCTGTGGACAAATCTTCAGGAGAAAGACACTGGTGAAATCTTTGCTTAAAGTAGGAAGCAGCCTGGCTCCAGTCCACTACTCTCCTTGGTTGTGGCTGCGTGGGGCTCACAGGGCCCACAGGCTCCTGACCGTGGGAAAGAGGCTTTGCTGGGGCTGTGAGGGACAGCCTGAGGGCAATGGGCTGCTGCTGAACATGGGCCATGGAGAGCTGTCCAGGAGGGCTCCCTCCAGACAACATTCAAGAGCTTTTAGCAATGAGTTAGCTTGCTTGATTATTAATGTTAAAAGGTTCTTATTGCTGTCGCTATTAAATAGCTTTTTCTCGATACTGAATGTCAAATACACTTTGTAAGCTCCTTCTTTCAGCCGTGTAAGGAGGAAAATCCCTCCTTTGCCAGCTCTATATGCCCGTGGAGAATGGTATTGATATCCTGATAAACATAGTTTTCTATACATTTGAGGCAGCAACTACTACTGATGCAAAAGGGAAATGACTGTATTTCCCTTGCCCAGGCTTTCCGATATGAGCAGGTGCTGTTTTTCCTGGATCCTGTGCCAACCCCTCATCTTCCTTCTCTAGCAGACTCAGATCCCAGGCAGAGCTGAGGCACAGAGCAGCCATCATCTATGTCCACAGGTACAAACATAAACCTAGCCTGAGTACCAAGAAATCATTACTGGATTTCTGAATGCCTCAAATCCTTCCCCTTGCTGTGTCTGAGGAGGAAAATAGGGCAGAAAAATCCGACAAGCCTGTGTGTGGGTTTGAACAGGAAAGCTAAAAGTAACTCTATGCTTACCGGTGCTCTAATTTATCACTTTTCCCTGCAGAGCAGTGAATGGATACATCTGGTATGGGAGGCTTCCTTCTACTGAGGCAAATTCCAGCTATGCTTTTATTCCACCCACCTCCACTACGCTACAAGCCATATACATCTAAGCTGTAACCACTTGGACAGACTTAGGCCCAAAGCACTGACCTGACAGAGACCTCAGCTTGAATTGGACTATGTCCAATGACAGCTGGATATTTCTTTTTTGTTTATACCTGCTTTTTATCTTGTTTGTTGCTTGTTTTTTTGCTCAGCTGAATTATCTCCGCTTACCATCCTCTGGAGAAACATCCATTGACTGCAGTGACATCTTGCTTAAAGAAAGGCAGTGCTGAGCAGAAATTACAGCTGCTGTGGGGAACAGTGTGTTATTGTGCCCAGCTGCTAATGCAGCCACCAAGTTATTTCAGCGCAGGCTTCTGCTCTTAGGCCAGTGTGAATCTGTGATTATCAGAGAAGCTGAGAGAGCTAGGTTTGTTCAGTCTTAATAAGAGAAGAATGAGAGGTGCAGGAAGGTCATATTGCTACCTTCAACCATCTAGCAGGAGTTTATAGACTTGACTGAGCTAGGCTCTGCTTGGAGGTGGATGGTGGTGGGATGAGAGGCAATAAGCACAAGTTGCAGCAAGGAAAATTCTGCTTGGGTTGGAGGAAGCGTTTTGCACCACAGGAGCTGCCACACACTGGAACAGGTTGTCCAGATAGTTTGTGGGGATCTCCAAGTGCAGAGGCAGTCAAAAGTCAACAGGACAAGACCCTGAGCAACCTGATGTAAGGTGGAACTATGCAGCCTTGAGTCCCACCTAAAATAAATGATCCTGTGAATCTCTCCTTAAAATTTTCCATGTGTTTATTCAGGCAGCAATGATCAGTCCTGCTTTTCAAGGTACAAAAGTGAAGATCTCCTTCCAATAAAGTCGTGCAGGCACATCTTGGGTAGGTCACTGAGATAGCATTGAGGGAATTTTCATACAGGCATACTTTTTGGCTTGATAGTTTCTCAAGATGCCCTCTTAGCGAGGTATTTGTCACAATCACCTCTGACTTGCAAGAGCCTTTTACAATCAGCTGCTGCTGGGAGATGTGAGAGCTTCACCTGCATCACTGCCAGAAAAAATCTATATATTTTCCAGCTTCCAGGCCTTCTTGTGCACACCTCAGGGAAAATGCACAGTAATTGGAGGCTAAACCTTCACTAAAGGCTAATCTAGACCAAGTAACCATGCAGTGGCATTGGATATGAAAAGTGAACAAGTGTTACTGCAGCTCAAATGCATGTGTGACAAGCATGTGAGTCTGAGGCTTGTGAGTCTGAGGCCAATATTCATACTTTCTTAAATCCTTCTGAGACCTTTGGTGTCTGTGCCAAGGTTTTGTGGAAAGTTTATTTTACAACAAATCTCTTCAATATTTGATATTTATATTTTATAACTTGCTAAGAACTTTAGATCCCTGGAATTTTAAGGTAGAATTCATGGGTGGTTTAATTTTTTTTAGATAACTTCCATTCACTTGTTTTAATGTTACAGTTTGGCAGTTATAGACATGCCATATTTCTTGAAAAGTAATTTTTGCTCTCACAGAGTTGAACAGATGACTGTGGCCAGTATATGCCACACAGGGTAACTGGCTTCACCCTATTCTCTAAAACAGATTCAAATCTTTTATTGAAAGATGTTGTGGTTTAACCACAGCAGGCAACTTAGACCCACACAACTGCTCACTCACTCCCCACTGATAGGACAGGGAAGAGAATCAAAAAAGTAAAAGTGAGAAAACTCAAGGTTTGAGATAAAGAAAGTGTAAGAGGTTAAGCAAAAGCTATGCACACAAGCAAAGCAAAATAGGGAATTCATTCACCACTTCCCATTAGCAAGGAGTAATGTGGCATTTCATGGGAATGGAATTGCCTCTTGACCAAATAATATGACCAAACACCACACCATGGGGTGCCAGTGTGAACTGTGTAGTACTTTAAAGGTTTACCTATGGAATCAAAACCCTATACAAATAGGATCGCTATTTAAAAAAATCTGTTTTTTCCTATAACTTTTTATTTCTTCCAGACAGTAGAAAAAATATCAGATGAGGTGACAGCATCCACTAGATTGTGACTGCAGCCTCACCTTTTCTCCCGCCAAGTCTTGGGAAAATAAAACAAAACAGAGAATTCAGGCAGAAGGCCTTTTTCATCAACCAAAGTCTTTTGTCTATAATGTGTTTCCATGTTATAGATTTTATTTTTGTCTGTCATCTTTGAAACAGAAGGAAAACAGGTGACTGATATAATGTGCCTTAGGAACTTAGCAAGTAATGAATTCAGAGAACTTCATGATTTTATGTGTTTGAGTGGTTTTAAGTCAAATGCTGCTAGGATATTTTTGCTTCAGTATTTTGCATTTAACTTTGAACAATCTTGAAAAGTCATCTTGAGAAAGTGTAGCAACCTTGCATTGTAGCGATCGGTTTGAGGTGAGGCTGAGCAATAAAGTGGAAGTTGTATATAATGTAAGCTGCAGAGCTCATATGGTTTAAGCCACTAAAGTTTTACCAGTAGCAGAAATAACCTTGCAAACCTCAGAGAGGTGTCTGCAAGTGAATGCATCAGTATTACGTATCAGATAATACGCTGGGTAATTTGAAAGTCACAACTGCTTTCTGAAATTCTATGCGTTCATAAGCTACACCTCATTAATATTTATATCGGAGTCTGCTAAGACCTGCAAATATTTAGGGTTTAATTAGGAAATATTTTAATTAAGGAAATGTGAGTTTAAGTGTTATTTTGAGTTCACCTGGCATACAGTGGACAAAGGTTGATGTTTCTAATTATTCAGCCTGAATAAGAACACTGATTCACAGAGAATTTCAGAAGAGTGGTGTATAAACTTAGATGATTGCTCATGGATACCACAGTAGATGAATGTCACTCAAAAATGACATCTGAAATATTTTTCATGCTTAGAATTTGCATTTAATCATTGTGTCAATGTCCCAATATCAACTAGGCTTAAGAAACAGGTATCCGAAATTATCTTTTGTATGGCATCAGCTAAGGAAGGTCCGTAACATGGCTTTGCAATGTAAAGTTATCCAAAGCGCTATTCTTAAGAAATGCCCCAAATCCAGCAGTGCTGTTAAGAGTGGTAGGTCATTGACATCCCTCACTGTCACAGCGATCACGATAATGGCCATTACCCACATTTCCTGTGTGTGGCAGTCCTCGCAATGCCTATATTACTGGCACTGCACTTTCTGTGGTAACAAATAAGAGCACCTGTAAGAAATGGGCTTTGTGGGAGGTGGCTAAGAATAGGAATGGTTTTGGCCTTTGATGTTGGTGAAATCTGAAAGGAAGAAAACCCATGTGAATGGTTCTTATGTGCCTAATTCTACACCATAGGACAGGGATTTTCCCTTCACATCTGCATACTTCTTCCAAAGTACCCAGGTCTATAAGTCAGATCTATAAATATACAAAAGTAGTGGATTCGTTTTCCATTTTCTGAACTCTGGCTAAAATAATGGAGATCAGGACATGAATATCTTCTGTGGACCTTGTCTGGAACTCCTCAGATGTACTGAAGGTGTGTTAGGAAGCACATTATAGAAGAAGAATGTACTTACTCTTTTGATTTAATTCCCTCAGTAATGATACACACAAAATGATATTTACTGGGTTTTGCTAGAAAATTGATCCCTTTTCTTCATTTTTAATCACAAAAGAAAGCCCAAAAAGAATGTTAATATCTGCAATTTTCCAGAGAGGCCAAACTAGAAGCAATTAGGGATCTTGTAAGATGCCTACTGACAGCAAATCAGCTTATTATTGTTGCATTATATCCTAGAGCTCCAATTTAAAATGTGTTGGAACATCCACTCAGCTGATAAGCTGAGCATAAGAATATAGATATCTCACTGATTTCTGTGTAGTACAGACTTTCCTATCGAGAAATGAAGTTAGATGCCTACCCTGAAGTATGATATGCCAGAGGTAGGAGAAGCTCTCTCAATGAAGTGTAAGAAGTGGTAAGGATTGCTACTGATTCTTTTCTTAAGGTAAAGGCAGAATAAGAGGATGTTTAAATTGTCAGTAAGGAATAAGCAATTGTAATTTAATAATAATATTATAATTTAACAGAGATGGATATGTTCCATGGTGGGTGAAATGACAAATGTTTTCTTGGAGAACTTCCCAAGCACTTTGTTCATAAAAGTCAGATGAAAAAGAGTAGCATCTCAAATTGGCATTAGAATAACCATACAAGAAAATGACAGTGTTAGGGGGCATTATGTTATTAACATGAAGATGACATCGTTAACATTATCAGCCAGAAAACAGCCATCGGATAAAAGCTGTGGCAGGAGTGGAGTGTTGTCAGTGATGCTGTTATTACTTATGTTCTTCAAGTGAGGTGTTCCTCTTAATAATCGGAGTTCTCTCTCAATTTAAATATAAGAAAATGAAGCTTCCAACAAAGTAATTATTCAACACACGTAAGCTTTGAATGTCCCGCCACACATTTACTGAGAAAAGCCACCTGCAATACGGAAGTAGAAAGCTTGTAAACTACAGCTTAACAATATTTGAGGCCCACAGCATACACTGGAGTGAGAGGCACAAATTTCCTTGTTGTCCATGACATTGTGATCAACCTCTCAGTCTCCAGTCCTCCAAACTGTGAAGGGAATGAACAGCCATAGACAGGAGGCTAAAATCTGTCCAGGCACATCCTATTCAGTACCCTGGAAGAGTAAAATTTGCAACCATTTTCTGTTACCAGGCCCTGAACCACAGTTTCATGGAGGTATGGAATCCTGTGTAGAAGGTATGAGCACACTGCTTGACCATTTTTTCTCAGGAAGCCCAAACCACAGCAAGACACACAAGAAAGAAGAAATTCTTATCAGCCTGCTCCATATCTCAGTCCAGGCACAGCAGCATGACCTCCCTGTTACAGAGGTAGAGGGAGAGGGTATTCACATTTTCTCCAGAACAACACAGGACAAGATGTTTTCTCCCTTGCAAAAGGAAGCAACAAGGTGTCATGTTTTTGTTGGAAACTCTTTCTCAGCTGAGCAGCAAGTCTACCACAGCCATGTGACTTGTTTGCACTGCAGCTGAGGTGCTACTGCTCATCAGTGAGGCATCACCTTACAAATCAAATCCCCTCATAAGCTTTGACACCATACTGCATATGTAGTTTGAAGCAGATAGCTGTAAATGATTAAGCAAGCTCTGTACATTCCACTGGCAAGCTACCTTTGGGAAAGCTATTCTAGTAGAGATTTATATTAAAGATAGGGAACTATAAAGAAGACATACAGTTACTTCCTGTCCCATAAATCACTGCAATAAGTTTAGAGATTGGCAAATGTGCCACATACACGTGTGGTAAGAAACTAAAAAACATTTGGTTTTCTGTGTTCTGCAACTTTCCATTTTCTGTGTCTGATAGCCATCATTTCACCTATTTGGCTGGGCTAAGTCTTTAGCATGTAGAGAAAACAAGTAGTGCTCTTTCTTGGAGCCTTGACTATTGCCTTTGATGTTTTGTTGTTTTTCCTTCATCTGGAATAAGTTATTTGGGCATAGATGGTGCTTTTTTGAGCATGCAAAAATATATTGGCAAGAATGAACATTCTTACTGGAAAGTGAGACTTTTTTGCTTACATGTTGGCACTACAAAGGATGTGAAAGGAACATGTGACACAGAGAAAAACACCTCATAAACAGTATACATGAATCCCTTGAAATGCTGAGGCTATCTTTTAGAGGTCATGTCAATATGTTCACTTCCACTGTGGCACAAGACTGAACATTAACCACTGTATTACATAAACTGCAGTAGTAGTAAATTCTATTAATGCCCACTCATTTATTTATGTGACTTAAACATTCCCCCACCTGAGACTCAAAAGTAGGATGTATATATTCAGCAGCTCTATTTAGAGCTCACATGTTTAATGCATGGAATTGCCCATGCCCTGTCTCTTCTGTTTTGCTAACAAGGCACAAAGTGAGAGTAATCAGGGTGCCTGCCTAGGAAAGATGGGATCTGGGGTCCAGCCCTGGCTAAGACAAATATTTAGCATGCAATCGTCACATTTAATATTCACATATTAATCATTTAATCTTTAAATGAGAGAGGGACTGTAAACCAAGTCTGCCATGTGAGTCTTCCAGCAGCCAGGCTTCAGGATTTGCACGTCCCTTCACTTTGATCCATGTAACAGCGAGCCATTTCCACAGCAGCTGATTAGTATTAGCAAGGCAAGTTTGGACTAAGCTCATTCCAAGTGCCTGGTCACTTGGGTTGACAAAAAAAAAACAGGACCAGGGAGACAGTCTTATGAGGACCTTTTCCATGGGCAATTTGGATGTAGCATCCTTGTCTTTCAAAAGGTTGGAGACCGTAGCTCTGACCTCAGGAACTGTGCTATATCAAGTTTTGGAAAAATTTATTTATTAGTAAAAAGTCACAGCCATGGCACCCTGGGCTCGCTTATGGGTGAGAATGAGATTCTGATCCTGCTCATTATCTTCAATACATCCTGCTGCATTGCTTACATCTTGGATTAATGTTGTGACATCTTTTTGTCTTTCAGTTGTATTTTGTGAACAGGGGCTGCATAATGTGCAGATTCCTGTCAGGTGGCAAAGCCACGTGTCCCCACAGTTGGGCTCTGAGCCCTGGGGGAGCCACATCCCTTCCTGCATTTTTTCTTGTTTCAGCAAGTTTTCTCATTCATTCCGTTAGCTGCTAGCTAAGACAAATCCTACTCATAGGACACCAGATATACCCATGGCTTGGCTGTGAACTTTGGACACCCAGTGCATGGCTGAGGGTTCCCTGAGGGACTGAAGTAGGCAGTGCCAGGCACCGCAGTGCTGAGAGCAATGCCATGTGCAAGTCCTCTGGTAGAACAAGCACAAACAATTACTGTCAACACCCTGTATCACCATAAAAAAAAAGGATGAAATATGTGCCGCCATGATTAAGATGCTTCTTGGTTTTCTTACAAGAACCACATAGACATGTGGCACAACAGAGTCCAATCTGCACTTGAGGTGTTGTACTGACATACAATTTCTTTTTACTTTAACCCTTATTGCATAATCTTTCGTATATCATTCCGCATGTCATAATAATGCAACACTTTCCCATTTTTGTTGATCATCCTCTTGTAGAGAGTGACTCTCTGGACTTTAAGCAGAGCAGTTCTAGCCTATCAGTTAAGCAGCTAGCAAAACACAGACCACAGGCAGAAGAAAAAACCCTTATCTTGTTTAAAACTGATACTAAGAAATAGTCTTACAGATGGATGCTGAAAGCTTGACTTGTACTTAAAGCTCTGAGTTCACTGATACTGTGTCAAGGTGGCTGGATGGAGACTCTGACATCTCACTATCTTAACATAGCGTTGCATTACTCCATTACTCTCGTGCACAATCTGTTGATATTAGATAACTCTTCATGAAGTGAACTGCTTTCTTTTTTTTATTTTCTAGTAATATTTCAGTTGTAGATACTGCTGGTATATTAAAACATCACAGGGTCACAAAACCCACAAAACCCACTCATACACACCCATGCATATCCCAACACAACTTTTAGACATCTATCGAGCAATCGAGCAATCTCAAAATTGGTACAAAATGATCTGATGGTAGCTGGTGTCATTACATGTGTGCCCTTTTGGACAACTGACCAGGTAATGTCATGTAACAGGCTGATCATGTGTGTCATCATTAAGAAAAATTAACTTATTCTGATTAGCATTGCAGGAGAAAAACAGAAAGCGGAATCAGAAGCATAATTTTTAAAGGAATTGGCAGTCTTCTAGTGTATAGTCAGCGCTGTGCAAAATCTGTCTTAAGAATATTGTTATAAAATCTCCTATTTATAGTGGGAAACCATGATTTATAGTTTATTTATAATTATAATTTATGATTCATAATGGCAAATATTAAAGACATGAGAGTGTTTCTGAGCTCTTGATCTTTTTAGCTGTTAGATTGGGAAGTTTTTCTAATACATAGTATTGGTTGATGTTGTTTGTCTATTTGATGATTAACTCCTCAAATCAATTTGGACCTAACTTACTGCAAATTGGTTTTGAAAGTAGATCAAAGAAGGATTTCATAATTACTTTCTTCTATTTTCTGTCATGCTTGTCCAGTAATCTGAATAAAGAGGATTTCAGAAGACAAGGGCTGATTTAAAGGGGATCGTTGGTAAGATACTACATAATGTCCACATATAATAGATAGAAGTAAGTTGATCCTGGATCTTATTTGGACTCTGAGGAAAAAATACGTTTCCGTCATAGCTTGTACACATAACAAGAAGACAGAGACCACATTTCACAGTAAGACACTGTGATGGATCTAATTTGTGGGATTTATTTTATTTTCCTTCTGAAGAGTAGGAGTTTAAAAAAAGTACTCATAATTATGATTAAAGGTGCAGTAGACACTACTAATGACATTACACAATCTGAGAAGGGTTGAGGTATTCCAGACAAAAGTGCATTTAGAATAGTGTACTAGTTGTAATTATACAGATAATTTTCCTAATGTGGTGCTCTCGCTGACATTGTGCCTTCATTATGCACTGACACATTCAATGAATGTACGTATTGCACAGAGGAACTATTGCTTTGATGCTGAGCCCCATGGAACCTCTGAGTGGCGTGAATAATCCTGAAAGAACATGGGGGTTCACGCCCTGGTGTGCTTAAAAAGGAGGACGGCTTTCAATCTCAACTTGGAGGCATGGGCTGTTGCAAACCAGATGCGTGGAGGGTGATATACCTGTGTTTGCATGTCAGATGACACTTTTATATAAAATGAACACCTATAAATAGTTTATGGGGAGTTAATTAATGTTACCAGCATGTTACAGACATAAATAGATAGATACATGCACCCCAACAGAAGGCAGTAGGTGGGTATGAGCTATTGTTTTAGACAGACTCTTCACCTGATGGACTTACTCCAGCTGGCTACAGCAATTTATTAAAATGTTTATTAATCATTTAGATAGATGTACACTAAATTTATATACTTCAGGAGAGTACAGGACTCCCTGTGGAGGTTTGGATATATGTTTGGATCACCTCAGCATGCGCTGGGAATAAAAGTCAGGTCGCCTGACAGGGGTGCCAGGGCCACTGCTGAAAAAGCTGAGGGCAAGTGCAGGTGTCTTATTGGAGAAATAGCCCAGCTGCACAGGTACAGGCATCTTTCAGTGCCCTTATCTGCAGCAAGGCTTGGAGGAGCACTGGCTTCTGCCCACTGGACTGGTGCAATGTTTTAGCTAGTAAAACTTCATGGGCAATTCATAGAATCATAGAACAATTCAGGTTGGAAAAGACCCTTGGGATCATGGAGTCCAACCATGAACCCTGCACTACAAATTCACCCCTAAACTATATCACCCAACACCCCATCTAAACGACACTTGAACACATCCAGGGATGGCGACTCAACCACCTCCCTAGGCAGTCTGTTCCAGTGTCTGACCATAGCTCTCATGGAGCTATGACTGAAGGGACTTCAGTAGTCCCTGAACCACTGTAGCACAGATGTGTTCTTCCTCTCTCTGACTGACCCAGGTGCTCTGCAGAGTATGCACTTAATCCAAAATAGTTTCTGGCTTCCTCCTCCTTTTACAGACGTGAGATATGGATGTGAACTGCCCAAGAGTGAAGACAAAACAGACTCCAGTTTTGATGGTGTATGCAAGGGCAAATCACCTCACAGGCCATTTGTCAAAAAGTAAGCGTCGTTCTTTTGGAAAAGCAGAGCAAAATCTTACTCGTTTTTCATTGGCTCTGGGAGACATTTTGAGTCAGGTCTTCATCTCTGTACCTCCTGGTATTTCAAAGTACTTTTAGCCACATCTTAAAGATGACCACTGTACAGCCCTTCCTGCCCACTGGGCTGCTCTGGATCCCCCTCCTGACGCTGCCCACAGGATCAGGCCAGCAGCAGTGCTGCTTGACATGAAATCACCTCTAGATTAAATCCAGTTCCCTTGGTCTTAAGGTGTACTTGATTCCTACATGTTATAGGATAGGCCTGCAAGCTACAGGGCAAGTGGAGATGGATGTGTGTGTGTATGGGGTAGAGAGGGAAGGGGAATGTGAACAGAGGAAAACAGGCTGTGCTAGTCCAGATCATCACAACTCTTCCAGAACACACCAGCTCCTGGTTCTCTGGCTTTTCAGTAAAACTGAAACCTTGTTTCAAACTGAGTGGGGAGTGACTAGGAAAGTGTACTTCTAAATGAGTAAGACAATTTTACACTTTCACAGCGATTTTTTTTCTGGGTATTGCTAAAAGTGATTCTGTGATGTCTACCTACATAATTAACCTCTTGCCCACTTCAGTTTTCCTTTTGTAAGCCTGCATCTGCTGCTGATACACATGGGTAGGATTAATCCCATTAAAAATGTTATGCTAATTAGAATTTGCCATTGACCTTTCATTTTCACAGAGACTGTGGCTTGCAGGAATCTCTTTCACTTATTATGTTATAATTTTTCTACTTAGTGATGGCTGCAGTGTTCCTTTAAACAAACCAGCCGAAAAGTTGTCTCTCCTTTCTGTGGGATACACTTTGGTTCCCTGGTCTGAGTGGGGCTCTAATCAATCTTTCGTTCTTTTCTGAAGATTATACAGGGGCTGGAGACAAAATTTTCCTCAGTCCCTGTCTTTTTGCGTGTTGCTCTGTTAGAGAAAAATTCAAAGAGAGTGAACCCAAATCATCCCACTTCCTGATCTGTCTTGTGTGAGTCTTCCCCCCCTTCTCTTATCAGTGGGGCATCTCTGTGGCTTATATGAATGGACTTCTTCCTGGAAAAAACTTAAAGCTCCATCTACAGTACATGTTTGGATTTACAATGGAAATTTACAGTAGGAATTGCAGAGAAAGTCCTACAGACAGAGGGAAAATGCACAGGCTAGGGGAATAAAAGAGAGTGTTTTATTGTTCCTATTTGTTTACTTCAAAACTAAAAGGGAGGTGCCAATATTTTAAAGTGAGTATTAACAGGCAATTTAACATTCAGCACACTGTAAGAAACCCACATGGTGTCAAAGCACAACAAATAGAAAGGCAGACATCATTCAGAGAATGGATTAAGTTACTGCAGAATATCTCTGTGAAGTATAAATGTAGTTCACAAAGCAGCAGTGAACACTGCTTTAAAAAGCATTATCTTTCTTACTATACTACATACTGCTTCACCAGGCGCCGTGCTTCTTTGTTTTCATTACACATCGTCTGTGTGTGGGTGTTATACGTGTAGAGAGCTTGTAGCATTCGACCAGGCTGAGTGATGCAAAATACCTTGCTAGTATAAATGAAAGATGGAGGTGTCTCAGGGAAATATATTTTGAAGAAAACAAATCCATCAACTAAAATTCACAATGCAGTTACTAGAAATCAGGTTTTGATCTCATCATTAACAATGTGAGTTAGGAGTAAGGACAGTGGTTTAACTAATAAATCCTAGTGACATCAAAGGGTTATGACAGATTTTTATGCCACCACCACTGAGATCACAAACTGATCACTCATGTTAAAATCTTCTGAAACAGGAGAGGCCTTAATTCTCTTTACAATCTCAGTAAGTATCCTGCCCAGACACACTGTGCTAATTAAAGAAAAGAGCCCTTGTGATAAAATTTGCAAACAAGTTGTGTCAAGTCCATCACAGACAGCCCAGAGGTTGCTCTCTAGCACCGGAATGACTGATGTGTTTT